>NC_084750.1:24095153-24110153 GCF_033978785.1 Entelurus aequoreus | reverse complement strand
GAAGTATAAGTACACAGAAGATGAAGTCCAAGTACACAGAAGATGAAGCACAAGTACAAAGACAATGAAGCACAAGTACACAGACGAAGTACAAATACGCATCTTCAGACGATGAAGCACAAGTACTCAAATGATCAATTACATTACAAAGACGATAAAACACAAGTACACAAACGATGAAGTACAAGTACAGAGACGATGAGGCACAAGTACAGAGACGAAGTACAGCTAAAGAGACAATGAAGTACAAGTACATAGACGATCAAGTACAAGTACGCAACTTCATACGATGATGTACAAGAGGCGATGAAGTACAAATATGGACACAATGAAGTACAAGTACACATCTTCAGACGAAGAAGTACCAGTACGCAACTTCAGACAATGAATCACAAGTACACAGACGATGAAGTGCAAGTACACAGACGATGAAGTCCAAGTACACAGACGATGAAGTCCAAGTACACAGACGATGAAGTGCAAGTACACAGATGATAAAGTACAAGTACACAGACGATGAAGTCCAAGTACACAGACGATGAAGTACAAGTACACAGACGTATGGAGACAATGAAGTCCAAGTACACAGACGATGAAGTACAAGTACGCACCGTCCTGGCCCTCCCCGCAAACACCTTGCCCTTCTTGAGCAGGACTTCCCTGGCGTGGCGGTGCTGGTTGACCACGATGACGCGCTGCGAGCCCATCATGAGCGCGTACGTGTCGCCGTACTTGTGCCGCAGCTTCTGGAAGAGCACGTGAGGAGGATGACAACTTTGGAGACTCAGCAGGCTGCCGATGACAGGAAGTGATGGCAGCTGGGGGATCTTGTGTGCGCCTCCATCACGCCGACTCGTGCTGCTCAGCTTCCAAGCCAGCAGAGACAGAAGGCAGACAACACACAGCAAGACGCACACCCAGGAATCCATGTGTACTTGTACACTTGTACTACTTGGACTCACCTAGTATTGCTTTTTATTCTGCGCCTTCAATGTCACTGCCTTGAACACACGCCAACACAAACAAGATAACACGTATGCAACTCATCAAATATCCATTATTACATCAAATACACACTGCTACACATCAAATATCCATTACTACATCAAATACACACTGCTACACATCAAATACACACTTCTACACGTCAAATATCCATTATTACATCAAATACACACTGCTACACATCAAATATCCATTATTACATCAAATACACACTGCTACACAACAAATTCACACTGCTACATGTCAAATATCCATTATTACATCAAATACACACTGCTACACATCAAATACACGCTTCTACACATCAAATATCCATTATTACATCAAATACACACTGCTACACATCAAATACACGCTTCTACACATCAAATATCCATTATTACATCAAATACACACTTCTACACATCAAATATCCATTATTACATCAAATACACACTGCTACACATCAAATACACACTTCTACACATCAAATATCCATTATTACATCAAATACACACTGCTACACATCAAATACACACTTCTACACATCAAATATCCATTATTACATCAAATACACACTGCTACACAACAAATTCACACTACTACATGTCAAATATCCATTATTACATCAAATACACACTGCTACACAACAAATTCACACTACTACATGTCAAATATCAATTATTACATCAAATACACACTGCTACACAACAAATACACACTTCTACACATCAAATATCCATTATTACATCAAATACACTCTGCTACACAACATATACACACTTCTACACATCAAATATCCATTATTACATCAAATACACTCTGCTACACAACAAATTCACACTGCTACATGTCAAATATCCATTATTACAACAAATACACACTTCTACACATCAAATATCCATTATTACATCAAATACACACTGCTACACAACATATACACACTTCTACACATCAAATATCCATTATTACATCAAATACACACTGCTACACAACAAATACACACTTCTACACATCAAATATCCATTATTACATCAAATACACACTGCTACATAACAAATACACACTTCTACACAACAAATACACACTTCTACACATCAAATAACCATTATTACATCAAATACACACTGCTACACAACAAATACACACTTCTACGTGTCAAATATCCATCATTACATCAAATACACACTGCTACACAACAAATTCACACTACTACACATCAAATATCCATTATTACATCAAATACACACTGCTACACAACAAATTCACACTACTACACATCAAATATCCATCATTACATCAAATACACACTGCTACACAACAAATTCACACTACTACACATCAAATATCCATTATTACATCAAATTCACACTACTACACATCAAATATCCATTATTACATCAAATACACACTGCTACACAACAAATACACACTTCTACACATAAAATATCCATCATTACATCAAATACACACTGCTACACAACAAATACACACTTCTACACATAAAATATCCATCATTACATCAAATACACACTGCTACACAACAAATTCACACTACTACACATAAAATATCCATTATTAAAGGGATTTATAAATAAAGTTGGTATGGTATGGTATTACATCAAATACACACTGCTACACAACAAATTCACACTACTACATGTCAAATATCCATTATTACATCAAATACACACTGCTACACAACAAATACACACTTCTACACATCAAATATCCATTATTACATCAAATACACACTGCTACACAACAAATACACACTTCTACACATAAAATATCCATTATTACATAAAATACACACTGCTACACAACAAATACACACTTCTACACATTAAATATCCATTATTACATCAAATACACACTGCTACACATCAAATACACACTGCTACATAACAAATACACACTGCTACACAACAAATACACACTTCTACACAACAAATAACCATTATTACATCAAATACACACTGCTACACAACAAATACACACTTCTACACATCAAATATCCATTATTACATCAAATACACACTGCTACACAACAAATTCACACTACTACATGTCAAATATCCATCATTACATCAAATACACACTGCTACACAACAAATTCACACTACTACACATCAAATATCCATTATTACATCAAATACACACTGCTACACAACAAATACACACTTCTACACATCAAATATCCATCATTACATCAAATACACACTGCTACACAACAAATTCACACTACTACACATCAAATATCCATCATTACATCAAATACACACTGCTACACATCTAATACACACTGCTACACATCTAATACACACTTCTACACAACAAATACACACTTCTACACATCAAATAACCATTATTACATCAGATACACACTGCTACACAACAAATTCACACTACTACACATCAAATATCCATTATTACATCAAATACACACTGCTACACAACAAATTCACACTACTACACATCAAATATCCATTATTACATCAAATACACACTGCTACGCAACAAATTCACACTACTACACATCAAATATCCATTATTACATCAAATACACACTGCTACGCAACAAATTCACACTACTACACATCAAATATCCATTATTACATCAAATTCACACTACTACACATAAAATATCCATTATTACATCAGATACACACTGCTACACAACAAATTCACACTACTACACATCAAATATCCATTATTACATCAAATACACACTGCTACACAACAAATTCACACTACTACACATCAAATATCCATTATTACATCAAATACACACTGCTACGCAACAAATTCACACTACTACACATCAAATATCCATTATTACATCAAATACACACTGCTACACAACAAATTCACACTACTACACATCAAATATCCATTATTACATCAAATTCACACTACTACACATAAAATATCCATTATTACATCAGATACACACTGCTACACAACAAATTCACACTACTACACATCAAATATCCATTATTACATCAAATACACACTGCTACACAACAAATTCACACTACTACACATCAAATATCCATTATTACATCAAATACACACTGCTACACAACAAATTCACACTACTATACATCAAATATCCATTATTACATCAAATACACTCATTGCCCCCAGGTGCCGTAGAGCGAGCTGTGCAGACTGCTAAGGGCATCCTAAAGCAGTCTGATCCGTAGCTTGCTTTGATGGGTGTGAACCCAGCTTTACTAGTGATGGGAAAACACATCAGGACAACACTTCCTATGCTGGAAGGCAAACAGCAAGCGGATCACGTAGACGAGCATAAAATCCAGCTGAAAGATGTTCAGACCAAATCAGCCCACCGGTTCTTTGATAATCGCTGTCACTCCGCTCTGCCACTTCCTGCTTTTCATACTGGGCAGGGTGTCAGAGTGAAACTGGATGAAGAAAAAGGGTGGAGAACGTCTGCTAAAGTCATCGGAAAGTACAGTGGTCAGGACAGACAACGGTGCAGGCCCTTCCAGAGACTGCTAACTCTGCAGACCTGCAGCAGCCACAGCCCGAAGGACCTCCGCTGCGGCTGCCCAGCAGCTCTTCTTCTTTGGCTGGACCCAGCCACCAAGACCGTGCTTCTGTCCAGAGACTGAATGATCCAGCTGTGGTGCAATCACCACTCTCGCCATCTCCACACAGGACTGTTCGGGTGACATCCAGAGGTTGTGAGGTCAGGGTACATCTCCGGTTTAGGGACATTTGAACACTTAATCGTACTCACTTTCACATTGTTTGATAATTAGTTTTGTGGAGTAAGAGAAGTACGAAAAAAATGTAATGATTACATTTTATAATGTTTGCATGTAAAGAGAGTTATTTTTGGATGCATATGATCATAGCAGAATCATCAGAAATTATATGAGCACATAAGATCACTAAAGCAATGATGATTTAAAACATCGACTACCCAGAGACCGTTCTAAAGACTTTTCACACACACGTATTGGAACAGCAACCTTTGGGGCCAGAATAATCCCTACGTTTCTGTGGACGGCGGGCTGTCTACCCTAAAGTCCTAGAATGAGACTTTCATGTGCATTGTTCTCTTCACTCATGTCATGTGTATTTTTTGTAACTGTTGGGTTCCGGCTTTTGAAAAAGGGAGATGTTGTGATAGTTTTGGCAGCCGTAGACCTCATCAGGGGGCGTCTTCAAGTTACCTTTCTGTGTCTGAGGCTAAGAGTTGGCACCAAGAGTAGCTGTAAGCTAGTGAAAAAACAGCTTGTTTACACGACTAAAGTTAAAGTTAAAATACAACTCATAGTCACACACACACTAAGTGTGGTGAAATTACCCTTTGCATTTGACCCATCCCCTTGTTCCACCCCCTGGGAGGTGAGGGGAGCAGTGAGCAGCAGCGTGGACGCGCTCGGGAATAATTTTGGTGATTCAACCCCCAATTCCAACCCTTGATGCCGAGTGAGGTAACGGGTCCCATTTTTATAAGTCAGAAAATACTTCTTTTTTTTTTTCATGTTTTTCCTATTAAATTCAGTTTACAAAAAAAAGATAACATTTTAACTCACGACCTACCGATCTCAGGGCGGACACTCGAACCACAAGGCCACTGAGCAGGACTACTGGATTCCTCTTTCTTGTTGTACATCGACACATGACACACACTACTACACTATCATCAAATACTTAGTAATACACACTATCACAAATACTCAGTAATACACACTACTAAACTATCATCAAATACTTAGAAATGCACACTATCACAAATACTGAGTAATACACACTACTACACTATCATCAAATACTTAGGAATACACACTACTACACTATCATCAAATACTTAGAAATGCACACTATCACAAATGCTCAGTAATACACACTACTACACTATCATCAAATACTTAGAAATGCACACTATCACAAATACTCAGTAATACACACTACTACACTATCATCAAATACTTAGAAATGCACACTATCACAAATACTGAGTAATACACACTACTACACTATCATCAAATACTTAGGAATACACACTACTACACTATCATCAAATACTTAGGAATACACACTACTACAAAATACCTAGTAATACACACTGCTCATGATACTCAAGTACACAGAGCTGATTACATTGCCTTTATGTATCAGTATTATTCTTACACACTCAGTATTTTCATTTGGTGTAGATATGTTTCATTTTTAAAATGGTATTAATGTTATGACAAATGTTCTGCTGTTCAGGAACAATATTTACATATACTTTTGAATTATTTAAATATTTTCTATGTAAATCTGAAAGTTTGTGTATACACACTTTTTTTTAAAAGTTCCATCTAAGTGTTTAAAACAATAACAGAAACTAAACATGTAATCAAATATGGAGTAAGATAAATTGTTTGAATAATGTTGATCGTACATATGCTGGAAAGTATTGTTGTTATTAATACTGTTTTGTTCCTTCTGGCTTACCGTTGTTCGGCAGCCGGAAGCAGGAAGTAAGATGGCTCCGGCGGGAAGCAAGAAGCAGGAAGTAAGATGGCGTCCTCTGAGACCCAGGCCCGGTTCGGTCAGTCGGTGAAAGGATTATTATCTGACAAAGTAGCTTCGTGCAGTGTGGACGTCATCGCTCTCACGCGTCAGGTGCTGAAGATCTCCCGCAGCCAAGAGGTAAAACAAATGCATGGATGTATGTTTTGCGTTTGATCAAAATGTTCGCTGTAACGTAAAACCCCAACCTTTTGTTTGTATTCTTCCATATTTGTCACTCACTCAAACACGTATTGTCCATTTTCACTCCTGTTAGTCATCATATACAAAACTATTCTTATAAAATATAATACAATGTTTGTTTTGTAAGCAGTGTGTCATCATATACTGCTGAAAGTAATGTTTGTTAGTATGCGTCATTGTATACAAAATAATTCCTAATAATAATGCAATGTTTGTTTTGTTAGCAGTATGTCATCATATACAAAATAATTCCTAATAATAATAATGCAATGTTTGTTTTGTTAGCAGTATGTCATCATATACAAAATAATTCCGAATAATAATAAAGCAATGTTTGTTTTGTTAGCAGTATGTCAACATATACAACATAATTCCAAATAATACAATGTTTGTTTTGTTAGTAATGTCACCATGTACAAAATAATTCGTAATAATATTTGTTAGTATATGTCATCATATACAAAATATTTTTAATATAACGTTTGTTTTGTCATCATATACACAATATTTTTAAATAATACAATAGTAATTGTTTTGTTGGTAGTAATTTGTCATGTACAAAATATTTTTTAATTGTTTGTTTTTATTATTTGTCATCAACTAAAAATAATTGTTTGTTTTGTTAGTAATGTGTCATGATATACAAAATAATTTCTTGAAAAATAATAATGCAATTATGTTTGTTTTGTTAGTCATTTGTCATCATGTACAAAACAATTTGTAATAATATAACTTGTTAGTATATGTCATCATATATTATATTTTTGATAATATAACAAAATTTGTTTTGTTAGTATATGTCATTAAATACAAAACATGTTTTGTTAGTAATGTCATGTACAAAATAATTCTTATAAATTATAATACAATGTTTGTTTTGTTACAAAATAATAGTGCAAAACATTGTTCTGTTAATGTGTCATCATATTCAAAATAATTCCTAAAAATAATAATACAATGTTTGTTTTGTTAGCAATATGTCATCATATACAAAATATGTCTTAATAATAATACAATAATGTTTGTTTTGTTAGTAATGTGTCATCATATACAAAATAACAATAATGGTTGTTTTGTTAATAATGTCATGTACAAAATAATTTGTAATATGTTTGTTTTGTTAGTATATGTCACCATCATATGCAAAATATTTAAAAAATATAACGTTTGTTTTGATAGTATGTCATCATATACAATATATTTTCTAAATAATACAATAGTGCTTGTTTTGTTGGTATGTGTCATGTACAAAATACATTTTAATAATAAAATGTTTGTTTTTACTATTTGTCATCAACTAAAAATAATTAGTAATTATAAGTTGTTTGTTTTGTTAGTAGTGTGTCATCATATACAAAATAATTTCTAAAAAATAATGCAATGTTTGGTTAGTAATTTGTCATCATGTACAAAACAATTTGTAATAATAATATAACTGTTTGTTTTGTTAGTATATGTCATCATATGCATAATATTGTTTATAATAATATATTTGTTTTGTTAGTATATGCCGTCATTAAATACAAAATATGTTTAAATATGTTTTGTTAGTAATGTGTCATGTACAAAATAATTCTTATAACTTATAATACAATGTTTGTATTGTTACAAAATAATTCCCTACTACTACATTGATGATGACACACTGCTAACAAAACAAACATTTTGTTTTTGTTAGTGTCATCATATACAAAATAATTCCTAAAAAAAATAATACAATGTTTTTGTTATCAATATGTCATAATACACAAAATAGGTCTTAATAATAATGCAATGTTTGTTGCATTAGTTGTCATCATGCACAAAATAATTCAGAATGTTTGTTTTGTTAATAATGTGTCATCATATACAAAATAATTAATAATATAATGCTTGTTTTGTTAGTATATGTCATATACAAAATATTTTTAAATATGTTTGTTTTGTTAGTAATGTGTCATCATATACAAAATAATTCTTATAAATTACAATACAATGCTTGTTTTGTTAGTAGTGTGTCATGTAATGTACAAACTAAGCCTTATTAATACTACATTGTTTATGTGTTAATGTGTCATCATACACAAAATAGTTCCTAATAATTATAATGCACTGTTGGTTATTTAGCAATATGTCATCGTATACAAAACATTTCTTTATAATAATACAATAACGTTTTTTGTGTTAGTAATATTGCACAAAATAATTAATACAGATGTTTGTTTTGTTAGCGATATGTCATATACAAAAATGTCTGAAAATGAATACAATATTTTTTGTTGTGTTAGTAATGTCATCATGCACAAAATAATTCATAATGATAAGGATATTGTTTGTTTTGTTAGTATTTGTCATGATATACAAAATATTTGTAAATAATACAATAGTGATAATATTTTTAGTATTTGTCAACTAAAAATAATTAGTAATAACAATAAGATGTTTGTTTTGTTAGCAATGTGTCATCATCATGTGCAAAATATTTTCTAATACCGGTAATTATAATGCAAAAATTAGTTGTCATCGTGTACAAAATAACTGTTTTGTTAGTATCAAATCAAATCAAATCAACTTTATTTATAAAGCACATTTAAAATTTACCACAGGGGTAGCCAAAGTGGTGTACAATGGGCAGGTTAAAAGATAACACGAGGAACGAGCAAGCACAACACAAACAGAGCACGATAAAAAATAAATAAATAAATAAATAAAACATAAAAAACAGGTTCACAGCAGGTGCATTGTGGGACGCCATAGCAGTATGTATCATCGTCATATACAAAATATTTTTAATGTAAAAAATGTTGTTAGTATACGTCATCATCATATACAAAATGTTTTAAATATGTTTGTTTCATTAGTAATGTGTCATCATGTACAAAATAATTCTTATAAATTATAATACAATAACGTTTGTTTTCTTAGTAGTGTGTAATGTTATGTACAAAATAAGTCTTATTAATACTACATTGTTCGTGTTAATGTGTCATCATATACAAAATAATTCCTAATAATTATAATGCACTGTTTGTTTGGTTAGCAATATGTCATCATATAAAAAAAAATTCTTAATACAGTAATGTTTGTTTGGTTAGTGATTTGTCATCATGCACAAAATAGTCCATAATGTTTGTTTTGTTAGTATATGTCATCATCATATACAAAATAATTTAATAATACTTTAATAATGTTTGTTTTGTTAGTAATGTGTCATCATATACAAAATAACTCATAATAATACAAGGATAATGTTTGTTTTGTTAGTACGTGTCATGATATACAAAATATTTGTAAATAATACAATAGTGCTTGTTTTGTTGGTATGTGTCATGTACAAAATAATTTTTAATAGAATGTGTTTAGTATTTGTCATCAACTAAAAATTATTAGTAATATGTTTGTTTTGTTAGCAATATGTCATCAAATACAAAAAATGTCTTAGTAATACAATTTTTGTTGTGTTAGTAATGTGTCAACATGCACAAAATAATTCCTAATATAAGGATCATGTTTGTTTTGTTCGTAATGTGTCAGCATATACAAAATAATTTGTAATAATATAAGGATAATGTTGGTTTTGTTAGTACATGTCATCATATACAAAATATTTTTAAATATGTTTGTTTTGTTAGTAATGTGTCATCATATACAAAATAATTCTTAATACTACAATGTTTTTATGTGTCATATACAAAATAATTTCTAATATAAGGATAATGTTTGTTTTGTTAGTGGTATGTTATCATATAAAAAATATTTTTAAACAAGTTTTGTTAGTAATGTGTCATATATTGTACAAAATAATTGTTATTAATATTACAATAATGTTTTTGTTAATGTGTCATACAAAAAATACTAATAATGCAATAATGTTTGTTTTGTTAGTAATGTGCCATATACAAAATTATTTGTAATAATATAAGGATATTTGTAATGTGTCATGTACAAAATAAGTCATGTTTTTGTTAGTATGTCATTATCTACAAAATATTTTAATACAACACTGTTTTGTCATACGCAAAATATTTTTAATACAATATTGCTTGTTTTGTTGGTATGTGTCATGTACAAAATAATGTTTTTACTATTTGCCATCAACTAAAATAATTAGTAATAAGATGTTTGTTTTGTTAGTAATGTCATCTTATACAAAATAATTTGTATAGTATATGTTTGGGCAGCACGGTGGGAGAGGGGTTAGTGCGTCTGCCTCACAATACGAAGGTCCTGAGTAGTCGTGAGTTCAATCCCGGCCTCGGGATCTTTCTGTGTGGAGTTTGCATGTTCTCCCCGTGACTGCGTGGGTTCCCTCCGGGTACTCCGGCTTCCTCCCACCTCCAAAGACATGCACCTGGGGATAGGTTGATTGGCAACACTAAATGGTCCCTAGTGTGTGAGTGTGAATGTGAATGTTGTCTGTCTATCTGTGTTGGCCCTGCGATGAGGTGGCGACTTGTCCAGGGTGTACCCCGCCTTCCGCCCGATTGTAGCTGAGAGGCTCCAGCGCCCCCCGCGACCCCGAAGGGAATAAGCGGTAGAAAATGGATGGATGGATGTTTGTTTTGTTAGTATGTGTCGTCATATACAAAATCATTTTTAACACTTTGTTTTGTTAGTGATGTCACCGTGTACAAAAATAATGCTTATATGGTTCATGTGTCATGTACAAAATAATTTTTAATAGAATTGTTAGTATTTGTCATGAACTAAAAACAATCAGTAATTAGATGTTTTTTTTGTTAAGTCATCATACAAAATCATTCCTAATGTTTGTTCTGTTAGTATGTGTCATCTCCTGCAAAATAATATTTTTTTACTGTCATCGTCTACAAATATGTTTAAGTGTGTGTACAAATATTTTTTTATTTTTTTTTATTTAGAAAAATGTGCCTAACATGAGTTATCCATATAGTTAATTTTAAAGGGTTGATGCACTGGTGTAAAGATGAGTAATACAAACTTAATATCAGTTTAGTATCATGGGGACAAAAGAAGTACCTTTTTATAGACTTTATTGATCCTCAAGGAAATAGTTTTTTTTTAATCGTCTTAGTGAATATTCAAATTGTTCTAATACAATTAGTCATGTTTTCTTTCAGCTTCTGGGTCAAGCGGCCAGGAATATGGTGATTCAGGAGGACGCCATCTTCCATTCAGAAGACGTAAGCGTGACGACGACGACGGCCTCCCGCGTTTGTCTGCTCCTAAAATAGTCTCCTGTCTTTCAGAGCCTCAGAAAGATGTCCATCATCACCACACATCTCCAGTACCAGTAAGTCTTCTTGTCGCCCACGCCGCGCGATAAAAAGCAGCCCCAAAGTGACAGCTCTTCTTGTCCTTCAGGCAGGAGGCCATCCAGAAGAAGTAAGTTGCCTGTTTGTGCTTCCAAGTGTCCTCCGTGACAGCAGCCGTCTTGTCCTGCAGCGTGGAGCACTCCAAGAACCTGCAGGACCAGCTGAGACACGTGCTGAAGTGACCACAACACATCCACAGCAAGCATTCTTTTCCTTTTTCACATCACACTTTTTATTAGCCCTGAAAATAGAATGGGTCAAAGAGCAAAACTTTGTACTATAAGAAGATAACGCTTAATAAAAATAACCCGCCACTAATTACATTCTTCTTATCTGTACTGGGGATCCAGCGACTATCGGCCTTCTTTAATCGCTATCGGACAGTTTTTTTTTCATATACCGTATTTTCCGCACTATAAGGCGCACCTAAAGACCTCCAATTTTCTCAAAAGCTAACAGTGTGCCCCTTATACACTGCAAAAAGTCAGTGTTCAAAAACAAGAAAAAAAAATACAAAAATTAGTGGTATTTTATTTGAACTAAGCACAATTATCTGCCAATAGAACAAGAAAATTCGGCTTGTCAAGACTTTCCAAAACAAGTGAAATTAGCTAACCTCAATGAACTCAAAAATACCTTAAAATAAGTATATTCTCACTAATAACAAGTGAACTTTTCTTGGTAGAATAAAAAAAGAGACCCTTTTCCTCAATATGTTGAAAAATATTCTTAAATTAAGTAAATACTAGTTCCATTATCTTGACATAATGATATGCGCTCGGCATCATGATTTTTTTTCATGCTTGAAGTAAGAAATTATTACTTTAAAAAAGTGGTTTTATGCTTGTGAGTGTTGATGACACAGCTTTGCAACAGTTGATATTTTAGTTTCAAGCATGTTTTACTCAATATAGGTCATCAAATCTCAGCAACAAGCTGTAATATCTTACTGAAATCACTTAGGACCAAAACCCTTAAAACAAGTAAAACAGTCTAACGAAATCTGCTTAGTGAGAAGAATTATCTTATCAGACACAAAATAAGCAAATATCACCCTTATTTGAGATATTTAATCTTACTTAGATTTCAGTTTTTGCAGTGTATGTGTTATACATTTTGCACTACATGCTATACCTTGCTGTTAAAAGATAAACGAAATACCACGTCACTGACTTTACCTCGGAGAAAATAATAAAACAGCTGTTTATTCATTTTGGGAGTGAACAGAGTTGTCAGAACGCTGGTTTGTAATATATTAATAAAGTTTGACTGACCTATCTGACTGTTTTGTTGACATTCCCTTTAGCGCAGCTCCATCTAATGGATGCATAACGTAACCCCAGCCTCTACTGTAGTGTCTACTCTATGCGCCTTATAATCCGGTGCGCCTTATATATGAACACAGTTTTGAAATAGGCCATTCATTGAAGGTGCGCCTTATAATCCGGTGCGCCTTATAGTGCGGAAAATATGGTAACTACAACACATATCGGTATTGACATCAAATTGTCATAATAATATTAGTCATGTTTTATTTCAGCATCTGGGTCAAGTGGCCAGGAATATGGTCTCGGTATTGGACGTTTCTTTTTTTTCAACTACAACGGAAGTACATCAGTAGATATCACATAAGACTATCACCTTCTTTAATCAGTATCAGATGTTTTTTTTTTTTTAACAAGTACAAAGGAAATACATCAATAGATACCACATATTAGACCAGGCCTTGGCAATTATTTTGACTCGGGGGTCACATTTAGAGAAAAAAATGTGTCTAGGGGCCGGTATATCTATTTTTAGGAACACTAATACAAAACCTCACAATAATGTCTGATTGAATGCTAAAAACGTTATGACAGACCGCCTTAAAAAAACGTATTGGAATTTTAAATGTTTTTTATGAACGATAAAACACTAAATAGTGACAACATATAAATGTCACACCCCCTTTCGATCGAGGTATTTTACAATCAAGTGAAACGCAACAAAAATGCAACAAACAGTGAAATATGAACGTGAAGGGTACAAAATAAACCCCACCTACAATCTGATACATCTGATATATCACTAAGCTTTCGAACTTTGTTGTGAAAATCTCCTTCCGCGTCTGTGGAAACGCTTCCCGCCCACACTGCTTGGTGCCTCGTCTGAGCTGCTGTGACGTAGATTACCATAGTAACTCATTAGATGACCATAGTAACTCATTAGATTTCCATAGTAACTAATTAGATGACCATAGTAACTGGTATATAATATCAGCCATAAGCGCAGATTCCAACCATTGAAATACTTAGTATAGTTGAAGACTTCCGGTCATTAGAAAACATAACTGCACATCATAATATCAGCTACACTTTCCATCTTAAAGATCTAAACAAATTATTTGGGAATGTCCGGCGGGCCAGATTGAAAAGCTTAACGGGCCGCATGTGGCCCCCGGGCCTTAATTTGCCCAGGTCTGTATTAGACCATCACCTTCTTTAATCGGTATCGGACATTTTTTTATTTTTTTTAACAACTACAACAGAAATACATCAACAGATATCATGTATATTCGTATAAAACTATCGGACATTTTTTTAACAACAGAAAATACATCAGCAAATATCACCTTTAATCGGTATCGGAGTTGTTGTTTTTACAACGGCAATACATCAACAGATATCACGTATAAGACATCATACTTGGTATTGGATTGATACCAAAATGTGTAGTATCACCCAAAACAACAAGAATAAGTCATTATTACATTTGAACAGACGTGTAAATGAACAAGGAGATGAATAATCCATCATCATTTTGACAAAATAACACAATGTGAAATGACTGTTACTGCATATGTCAGCAGCCAATTAGAAGTCTTTGTTTGAGAAGTTGCCTAGTATGTTCACTATCTTATTTAATGACACAATTCTTCTTGGATTGCAATAAGAAACATGTTTACGCAATTTGTTATTATATGTATATGTATTGTATTATTATATTGTTATACAACTGTTGC
>NC_084750.1:24040153-24077653 GCF_033978785.1 Entelurus aequoreus | reverse complement strand
GCATATGTATGTGCATACGTATGTATGTGCATACGTATGTATGTGCATACATATGTATATATGTATGTATGTGCATACATATGTATGTATGTGCATACATATGTATGTGTGTATGTGTGTGCATACATATGTATGTATGTGCATACATATGTATGTATGTATGTATGTATGTGCATACATATGTATGTATGTATGTATGTGCATACATATGTATGTATGTATATGCATACATATGTATGTATGTACATACATATGTATGTATGTATGTGCATACATATGTATGTATGTATGTGCATACATATGTATGTATATGCATACATATGTATGTGCATACATATGTATGTATGTGTGTGCATACATATGTATGTATGTTTGTATGTGCATACATATGTATGTATGTTTGTATGTGCATACATATGTATGTGCATACATATGTATATATGTGCATACATATGTATGTATGTATATGCATACATATGTATGTATGTATGTATGTGCATACGTATGCATGTATGTATGTGCATACATATGTATGTATGTATGTATGTGCATACACATGTATGTATGTATGTGCATACATATGTATGTATGTATGTATGTATGTGCATACATATGTATGTATGTATGTATGTATGTGCATACATATGTATGTATGTATGTGCATACATATGTATGTATGTGCATACATATGTATCTATGTATGTATGTGCGTATGTATGTATGTATGTGCATGGATATGTATGTATGTATGTATGTGCATATGTATGTATGTATGTCTGTACATGCGTATGTATGTATGTCTGTACATAGATATGTATGCATGTATGTATGTGCATACGTATGTATGTATGTGCATACGTATGTATGTATGTGCATACGTATGTATGTATGTGCATACGTATGTATGTATGTGCATACGTATGTATGTATGTATGTGCATACGTATGTATGTATGTATGTGCATACATATGTATGTATGTGCATACATATGTATGTATGTATGTGCGTACATATGTATGTATGTATGTATGTATGTGCATACATACATATGTATGTATGTATGTATGTGCATACATATGTATGTGTGTATGTATGTGCATACATATGTATGTGTGTATGTATGTATGTATGTATGTATGTATGTGCATACGTATGTATGTATGTATGTACATATGTATGTATGTATGTGCATACATATGTATGTATGTGCATACATATGTATGTATGTGCATACATATGTATGTATGAATGTGCATACATATGTATGTATGTATGTGCATACATATGTATGTATGTATGTGCATACATATGTATGTATGTATGTGCATACATATGTATGTATGTGCATACATATGTATGTATGTATGTGCATACATATGTATGTATGTATGTGCATACATATGTATGTATGTATGTGCATACATATGTATGTATGTATGTGCATACATATGTATGTATGTATGTGCATACATATGTATGTATGTGCATATGTATGTATGTGCATATATATGTATGTATGTATGTGCATATATATGTATGTATGTATGTGCATACATATGTATGCATGTGCATACATATGTATGTATGTATGTGCATGCATACGTATGTATGCATGTGCATACATATGTATGTATGTGCATACATATGTATGTATGTGCATATGTATGTATGTGCATACATATGTATGTATGTATGTGAATACATATGTATGTATGTATGTGCATACATATGTATGTATGTATGTGCATACATATGTATGTATGTATGTATGTGCATACATATGTATGTATGTATGTATGTGCACACATATGTATGTATGTATGTATGTATGTATGTGCATACATATGTATGTATGTATGTATGTGCACACATATGTATGTATGTATGTATGTGCATATATATGTATGTATGTATGTGCATATATATGTATGTATGTATGTGCATACATATGTATGCATGTGCATACATATGTATGTATGTATGTGCATGCATACGTATGTATGCATGTGCATACATATGTATGTATGTGCATACATATGTATGTATGTGCATATGTATGTATGTGCATACATATGTATGTATGTATGTGAATACATATGTATGTATGTATGTGCATACATATGTATGTATGTATGTGCATACATATGTATGTATGTATGTATGTATGTGCATACATATGTATGTATGTATGTATGTGCATATGTATGTATGTATGTGCACACATATGTATGTATGTATGTATGTGCATACATATGTATGTATGTATGTATGTGCACACATATGTATGTATGTATGTATGTATGTGCATACATATGTATGTATGTATGTGCATACATATGTATGTATGTATGTGCATACATATGTATGTATGTATGTATGTATGTGCATACATATGTATGTATGTATGTATGTGCATACATATGTATGTATGTATGTATGTGCATACATATGTATGTATGTGCATACATATGTATGTATGTATGTGCATACATATGTATGTATGTATGTGCATACATATGTATGTTTGTGCATATGTATGTCTGTATGTCTGTACGTGCATATGTATGTCTGTATGTCTGTACGTGCATATGTATGTATGTCTGTACATGCATATGTATGTATGTACATGCATATGTATGTATGTATATATGTACATACATATGTATGTACGTATGTATATATGTATGTGCGTATGTATATTTGTACGTACGTATGTATGTATATATGTACATACGAATGTATGTATATATGTACATACATATGTACATACGTATGTATGTATATATGTACATACATATGTATGTAAGTACATACATATGTATGTATGTGCATACATATGTATGTATGTGCATACATATGTATGTATGTGCATACATATGTATGTATGTGCATACATATGTATGTATGTGCATACATATGTATGTATGTGCATGTATATGTATGTATGTATGTGCATACATATGTATGTATGTATGTATGTATGTGCATACGTATGTATGTATGTATGTATGTATGTGCATACGTATGTATGTATGTATGTGCATACGTATGTATGTATGTATGTGCATACATATGTATGTATGTGCATACATATGTATGTATGTCTGTACATAGATATGTATGTATATATGTACATAGATATGTATGTATGTATGTGCATACGTATGTATGTATGTCTGTGCATACGTATGTATGTATGTCTGTGCATACATATGTATGTATGTCTGTGCATACATATGTATGTATGTCTGTACATGCATATGTATGTATGTCTGTACATGCATATGTATGTATATATGTACATGCATATGTATGTCTGTATGTACATGTATATGTATGTATATATGTACATGCATATGTATGTATGTACATACATATGTATGTATGTGCATACATATGTATGTATGTATGTATGTGCATACATATGTATGTATGTATGTATGTGCATACATATGTATGTATGTATGTGCATACATATGTATGTATGTATGTGCATACATATGTATGTATGTATGTGCATACATATGTATGTATGTATGTGCATACATATGTATGTATGTATGTGCATACATATGTATGTATGTATGTGCATACATATGTATGTATGTATGTGCATACATATGTATGTATGTATGTGCATACATATGTATGTATGTATGTGCATACATATGTATGTATGTATGTGCCTACATATGTATGTATGTATGTGCATACATATGTATGTATGTATGTGCATACATATGTATGTATGTTTGTGCATACATATGTATGTATGTGCATACATATGTATGTATGTGCATACATATGTATGTATGTGCATACATATGTATGTATGTGCATACGTATGTATGTATGTGCATACGTATGTATGTATGTGCATACGTATGTATGTATGTCTGTGCATACGTATGTATGTATGTCTGTGCATACGTATGTATGTATGTCTGTGCATACGTATGTATGTATGTCTGTACATGCATATGTATGTATGTCTGTACATGCATATGTATGTATGTCTGTACATGCATATGTATGTATATATGTACATGCATATGTATGTCTGTATGTACTTGTATATGTATGTATATATGTACATGCATATGTATGTATGTACATACATATGTATGTATGTGCATACATATGTATGTATGTATGTATGTGCATACATATGTATGTATGTATGTATATATGTACATGTATATGTATGTATGTACATGCGTATGTATGTATGTATGTGCATACATATGTATGTATGTATGTGCATACATATGTATGTATGTATGTGCATACATATGTATGTATGTATGTCCATACATATGTATGTATGTATGTGCATACATATGTATGTATGTGCATACATATGTATGTATATGCATACATATGTATGTATATGCATACATATGTATGTATGTGCATACATATGTATGTATGTATGTGCATACATATGTATGTATATGCATTCATATGTATGTATGTATGTGCATACATATGTATGTATGTATATGCATACATATGTATGTATGTGCATACATATGTATGTATGTGCATACATATGCATGTATGTTTGTATGTGCATACATATGTATGTATGTATATGCATACATATGTATGTATGTATGTGCATACATATTTATGTATGTATGTTTGTGCATACATATTTATGTATGTATGTGCATACGTATGTCTGTATGTGAATATGTATGTATGTCTGTACGTGCATATGTATGTCTGTACGTGCATATGTATGTCTGTCTGTACATGCATATGTATGTATGTCTGTACATGCATATGTATGTATGTCTGTACATGCGTATGTATGTATGTACATGCATATGTATGTATGTATATATGTACATACATATGTATGTATGTATATATGTACATGCATATGTATGTATGTATGTACGTATGTATATATGTACGTACGTATGTATGTATATATGTACATACATATGTATATATGTACATACATATGTATGTATGTACATACATATGTATGTATGTGCATATATATGTATGTATGTGCATACATATGTATGTATGTATGTGCATACATATGTATGTATGTATGTGCATACATATGTATGTATGTATGTGCATACATATGTATGTACAGTGGGGCAAAAAAGTATTTAGTCAGCCACCCATTGATTGTCAATGGGTGGCTGACTAAATACTTTTTTCCCCACTGTATGTATGTGCATACATATGTATGTATGTATGTGCATACGTATGTATGTATGTATGCGCATACGTATGTATGTGCATACGTATGTATGTATGTATGTGCATACGTATGTATGTATGTGCATACGTATGTATGTATGTATGTGCATACGTATGTATGTATGTATGTGCATACGTATGTATGTATGTATGTGCATATGTGTGTATGTATGTATGTGCATACGTATGTATGTATGTCTGTACATGCGTATGTATGTATGTCTGTACATAGATATGTATGTATGTATGTATGTATGTGCATACGTATGTATGTATGTGCATACGTATGTATGTATGTGCATACGTATGTATGTATGTATGTGCATACGTATGTATGTATGTATGTGCATACGTATGTATGTATGTATGTATGTATGTGCATACGTATGTATGTCTGTGCATACGTATGTATGTATGTGCATACGTATGTATGTATGTGCATACGTATGTATGTATGTGCATACGTATGTATGTATGTGCATACGTATGTATGTATGTCTGTGCATACGTATGTATGTATGTATGTCTGTGCATACGTATGTATGTATGTCTGTGCATACGTATGTATGTATGTCTGTACATGCATATGTATGTATGTATGTACATGCATATGTATGTATGTCTGTACATGCATATGTATGTATATATGTACATGCATATGTATGTCTGTATGTATATATGTACATGCATATGTATGTATGTACATACATATGTATGTCTGTATGTATATATGTACATGCATATGTATGTATGTACATACATATGTATGTATGTGCATACATATGTATGTATGTATGTATGTGCATACATATGTATGTATGTATGTGCATACATATGTATGTATGTATGTGCATACATATGTATGTATGTATGTGCATACATATGTATGTATGTATGTGCATACATATGTATGTATGTATGTGCATACATATGTATGTATGTATGTGCATACATATGTATGTATGTATGTCCATACATATGTATGTATGTATGTGCATACATATGTATGTATATGCATACATATGTATGTATATGCATACATATGTATGTATGTGCATACATATGTATGTATGTATGTGCATACATATGTATGTATGTGCATACATATGTATGTATGTGCATACATATGCATGTATGTTTGTATGTGCATACATATGTATGTATGTATATGCATACATATGTATGTATGTGCATACATATTTATGTATGTATGTTTGTGCATACATATTTATGTATGTATGTGCATACGTATGTCTGTATGTGAATATGTATGTATGTCTGTACGTGCGTATGTATGTCTGTACGTGCATATGTATGTCTGTCTGTACATGCATATGTATGTATGTCTGTACATGCATATGTATGTATGTCTGTACATGCGTATGTATGTATGTACATGCATATGTATGTATGTATATATGTACATACATATGTATGTATGTATATATGTACATGCATATGTATGTATGTATGTACGTATGTATATATGTACGTACGTATGTATGTATATATGTACCTACATATGTATATATTTACATACATATGTATGTATGTACATACATATGTACGTATGTACATACATATGTATGTATATGCATATATGTGTATGTATGTGCATACATATGTATGTATGTATGTGCATACATATGTATGTATGTATGTATGTGCATACATATGTATGTACAGTGGGGCAAAAAAGTATTTAGTCAGCCACCCATTGATTGTCAATGGGTGGCTGACTAAATACTTTTTTCCCCACTGTATGTATGTGCATACATATGTATGTATGTATGTGCATACGTATGTATGTATGTATGTATGTGCATACGTATGTATGTGCATACGTATGTATGTGCATACGTATGTATGTATGTGCATACGTATGTATGTATGTATGTGCATACGTATGTATGTATGTATGTGCATATGTGTGTATGTATGTATGTGCATACGTATGTATGTATGTCTACATGCGTATGTATGTATGTCTGTACATAGATATGTATGTATGTATGTATGTGCATACGTATGTATGTATGTGCATACGTATGTATGTATGTGCATACGTATGTATGTATGTGCATACGTATGTATGTATGTGCATACGTATGTATGTATGTGCATACGTACGTATGTATGTATGTATGTGCATACTTATGTATGTATGTATGTGCATACGTATGTATGTATGTATGTATGTGCATACGTATGTATGTATGTCTGTGCATACGTATGTATGTATGTGCATACGTATGTATGTATGTGCATACGTATGTATGTATGTGCATACGTATGTATGTATGTGCATACGTATGTATGTATGTCTGTGCATACGTATGTATGTATGTATGTATGTGCATACGTATGTATGTATGTCTGTGCATACGTATGTATGTATGTGCATACGTATGTATGTATGTGCATACGTATGTATGTATGTGCATACGTATGTATGTATGTCTGTGCATACGTATGTATGTATGTCTGTGCATACATATGTATGTATGTCTGTACATGCATATGTATGTATGTCTGTACATGCATATGTATGTATATATGTACATGCATATGTATGTCTGTATGTACATGTATATGTATGTATATATGTATATGCATATGTATGTATGTACATACATATGTATGTATGTGCATACATATGTATGTATGTATGTATGTGCATACATATGTATGTATGTATGTGCATACATATGTATGTATGTATGTACATGCACATGTATGTATATATGTACATGTATATGTATGTATGTACATGCGTATGTATGTATGTATGTGCATACATATGTATGTATGTATGTGCATACATATGTATGTATGTATGTGCATACATATGTATGTATGTATGTGCATACATATGTATGTATGTATGTCCATACATATGTATGTATGTATGTGCATACATATGTATGTATATGCATACATATGTATGTATATGCATACATATGTATGTATGTGCATACATATGTATGTATGAATGTGCATACATATGTATGTATGTATGTGCGTACATATGTATGTATGTATGTATGTGCATACATATGTATGTATGTATGTATGTGCATACATATGTATGTGTGTATGTATGTGCATACATATGTATGTATGTGCATACATATGTATGTATGAATGTGCATACATATGTATGTATGTATGTGCATACATATGTATGTATGTATGCGCATACATATGTATGTATGTATGTGCATACATATGTATGTATGTATGTGCATACATATGTATGTATGTATGTGCATACATATGTATGTATGTATGTGCATACATATGTATGTATGTATGTGCATACATATGTATGTATGTATGTGCATACATATGTATGTATGTGCATATGTATGTATGTATGTGCATATATATGTATGTATGTATGTGCATACATATGTATGCATGTGCATACATATGTATGTATGTATGTGCATGCATACGTATGTATGCATGTGCATACATATGTATGCATGTGCATACATATTTATGCATGTGCATACATATGTATGTATGTGCATACATATGTATGTATGTGCATACATATGTATGTATGTATGTGAATACATATGTATGTATGTATGTGCATACATATGTATGTATGTATGTGCATACATATGTATGTATGTATGTGCATACATATGTATGTATGTGCACACATATGTATGTATATATGTATGTATGTGCATACATATGTATGTATGTATGTGCATACATATGTATGTATGTATGTATGTATGTATGTGCATACATATGTATGTATGTATGTATGTGCATACATATGTATGTATGTATGTATGTGCATACATATGTATGTATGTATGTATGTATGTGCATACATATGTATGTATGTATGTATGTATGTGCATACATATGTATGTATGTATGTATGTGCATACATATGTATGTATGTATGTATGTGCATACATATGTATGTATGTATGTGCATACATATGTATGTATGTATGTGCATACATATGTATGTATGTATGTGCATACGTATGTATGTTTGTGCATATGTATGTATGTCTGTACGTGCATATGTATGTCTGTATGTCTGTACGTGCATATGTATGTCTGTCTGTACATGCATATGTATGTATGTCTGTACATGCATATGTATGTATGTCTGTACATGCATATGTATGTATGTACATGCATATGTATGTATGTTTATATGTACATACATATGTATGTACGTATGTATATATGTATGTACGTATGTATATTTGTACGTACGTATGTATGTATATATGTACATACGAATGTATGTATATATGTACATACATATGTACATACGTATGTATGTATATATGTACATACATATGTATGTAAGTACATATGTATGTATGTGCATAAATATGTATGTATGTGCATACATATGTATGTATGTGCATACATATGTATGTATGTGCATGTATATGTATGTATGTGCATACATATGTATGTATGTATGTGCATACGTATGTATGTATGTATGTATGTGCATACGTATGTATGTATGTATGTGCATACGTATGTATGTATGTATGTGCATACATATGTATGTATGTGCATACATATGTATGTATGTCTGTACATAGATATGTATGTATATATGTACATAGATATGTATGTATATATGTGCATATGTATGTATGTATGTGCATACGTATGTATGTATGTGCATACGTATGTATGTATGTGCATACGTATGTATGTATGTGCATACGTATGTATGTATGTCTGTGCATACGTATGTATGTATGTCTGTGCATACATATGTATGTATGTCTGTGCATACATATGTATGTATGTCTGTACCTGCATATGTATGTATGTCTGTACATGCATATGTATGTATGTCTGTACATGCATATGTATGTATATATGTACATGCATATGTATGTCTGTATGTACATGTATATGTATGTATATATGTACATGCATATGTATGTATGTACATACATATGTATGTATGTGCATACATATGTATGTATGTATGTATGTATGTGCATACATATGTATGTATGTATGTGCATACATATGTTTGTATGTATGTGCATACATATGTATGTATGTATGTAAGTGCATACATATGTATGTATGTATGTGCATACATATGTATGTATGTATGTGCATACATATGTATGTATGTATGTGCATACATATGTATGTATGTATGTGCATACATATGTATGTATGTATGTGCATACGTATGTATGTATGTGCATACGTATGTATGTATGTGCATACGTATGTATGTATGTCTGTGCATACGTATGTATGTATGTCTGTGCATACATATGTATGTATGTCTGTGCATACATATGTATGTATGTCTGTACCTGCATATGTATGTATGTCTGTACATGCATATGTATGTATGTCTGTACATGCATATGTATGTATATATGTACATGCATATGTATGTCTGTATGTACATGTATATGTATGTATATATGTACATGCATATGTATGTATGTACATACATATGTATGTATGTGCATACATATGTATGTATGTATGTATGTATGTGCATACATATGTATGTATGTATGTGCATACATATGTTTGTATGTATGTGCATACATATGTATGTATGTATGTAAGTGCATACATATGTATGTATGTATGTGCATACATATGTATGTATGTATGTGCATACATATGTATGTATGTATGTGCATACATATGTATGTATGTATGTGCATACATATGTATGTATGTATGTGCATACATATGTATGTATGTATGTGCATACATATGTATGTATGTGCATACATATGTATGTATGTGCATACATATGTATGTATGTGCATACGTATGTATGTATGTGCATACGTATGTATGTATGTGCATACGTATGTATGTATGTCTGTGCATACGTATGTATGTATGTCTGTGCATACGTATGTATGTATGTCTGTGCATACGTATGTATGTATGTCTGTGCATACATATGTATGTATGTCTGTACATGCATATGTATGTATGTCTGTACATGCATATGTATGTATATATGTACATGCATATGTATGTCTGTATGTACATGTATATGTATGTATATATGTACATGCATATGTATGTATGTACATACATATGTATGTATGTGCATACATATGTATGTATGTGCATACATATGTATGTATGTATGTATGTGCATACATATGTATGTATGTATGTGCATACGTATGTATGTATGTACATGCACATGTATGTATATATGTACATGTATATGTATGTATGTACATGCGTATGTATGTATGTATGTGCATACATATGTATGTATGTAAGTGCATACATATGTATGTATGTATGTGCATACATATGTATGTATGTATGTGCATACATATGTATGTATGTATGTGCTTGCATATGTATGTATGTATGTCCATACATATGTATGTACGTGCATACATATGTATGTATATGCATACATATGTATGTATATGCATACATATGTATGTATGTGCATACATATGTATGTATGTATGTGCATACATATGTATGTATATGCATTCATATGCATGTATGTATGTGCATACATATGTATGTATGTATGTATGTGCAATCATATGTATGTATGTGCATACATATGTATGTATGTGCATACATATGCATGTATGTTTGTATGTGCATACATATGTATGTATGTATATGCATACATATGTATGTATGTGCATACATATTTATGTATGTATGTTTGTGCATACATATTTATGTATGTATGTGCATACGTATGTCTGTATGTGAATATGTATGTATGTCTGTACGTGCATATGTATGTCTGTACGTGCATATGTATGTCTGTCTGTACATGCATATGTATGTATGTCTGTACATGCATATGTATGTATGTCTGTACATGCGTATGTATGTATGTACATGCATATGTATGTATGTATATATGTACATACATATGTATGTATGTATATATGTACATGCATATGTATGTATGTATGTACGTATGTATATATGTACGTACGTATGTATGTATATATGTACATACATATGTATATATGTACATACATATGTATGTATGTACATACATATGTATGTATGTATGTACATACATATGTATGTATGTGCATATATATGTATGTATGTGCATACATATGTATGTATGTATGTGCATACATATGTATGTATGTATGTGCATACATATGTATGTACAGTGGGGCAAAAAAGTATTTAGTCAGCCACCCATTGATTGTCAATGGGTGGCTGACTAAATACTTTTTTCCCCACTGTATGTATGTGCATACATATGTATGTATGTATGTGCATACGTATGTATGTATGTATGTATGTGCATACGTATGTATGTGCATACGTATGTATGTATGTGCATACGTATGTATGTATGTGCATACGTATGTATGTATGTATGTGCATACGTATGTATGTATGTATGTATGTGCATACGTATGTATGTATGTATGTGCATACGTGTGTATGTATGTATGTGCATACGTATGTATGTATGTATGTGCATACGTATGTATGTATGTCTGTACATGCGTATGTATGTATGTCTGTACATAGATATGTATGTATGTATGTATGTATGTGCATACGTATGTATGTATGTGCATACGTATGTATGTATGTGCATACGTATGTATGTATGTGCATACGTATGTATGTATGTATGTGCATACGTATGTATGTATGTATGTGCATACGTATGTATGTATGTATGTGCATACGTATGTATGTATGTCTGTGCATACGTATGTATGTATGTGCATACGTATGTATGTATTTGCATACGTATGTATGTATGTGCATACGTATGTATGTATGTCTGTGCATACGTATGTATGTATGTCTGTGCATACGTATGTATGTATGTCTGTGCATACGTATGTATGTATGTCTGTGCATACGTATGTATGTATGTCTGTGCATGCATATGTATGTATGTCTGTACATGCATATGTATGTATGTCTGTACATGCATATGTATGTATATATGTACATGCATATGTATGTCTGTGCATGCATATGTATGTATGTCTGTACATGCATATGTATGTATGTCTGTACATGCATATGTATGTATATATGTACATGCATATGTATGTCTGTATGTATATGTATGTATATATGTACATGCATATGTATGTACGTATGTATGTGCATACATATGTATGTATGTATGTGCATACATATGTATGTATGTATGTGCATACATATGTATGTATGTATGTGCATACATATGTATGTATGTATGTGCATACATATGTATGTATGTATGTGCATACATATGTATGTATGTATGTGCATACATATGTATGTATGTATGTGCATACATATGTATGTATGTATGTGCATACATATGTATGTATGTATGTCCATACATATGTATGTTGTGCATACATATGTATGTATGTATGTGCATACATATGTATGTATGTATGTGCATACATATGTATGTATGTATGTGCATACATATGTATGTATGTATGTGCATACATATGTATGTATGTATGTGCATACATATGTATGTATGTATGTGCATACATATGTATGTATGTATGTCCATACATATGTATGTATGTATGTATGTGCATACATATGTATGTACATGCATACATATGTATGTATGTATGTGCATACATATGTATGTATGTATGTGCATACATATGTATGTATGTGCATACATATGTATGTATGTGCATACATATGCATGTATGTTTGTATGTGCATACATATGTATGTATGTATATGCATACATATGTATGTATGTATGTGCATACATATTTATGTATGTATGTTTGTGCATACATATTTATGTATGTATGTGCATACGTATGTCTGTATGTGAATATGTATGTATGTCTGTACGTGCATATGTATGTCTGTACGTGCATATGTATGTCTGTCTGTACATGCATATGTATGTATGTCTGTACATGCATATGTATGTATGTCTGTACATGCGTATGTATGTATGTACATGCATATGTATGTATGTATATATGTACATGCATATGTATGTATGTATATATGTACATACATATGTATGTATGTATATATGTACATGCATATGTATGTATGTACGTATGTATATATGTACGTACGTATGTATGTATATATGTACATACATATGTATATATTTACATACATATGTATGTATGTACATACATATGTATGTATGTACATACATATGTATGTATGTGCATATATATGTATGTATGTGCATACATATGTATGTATGTATGTGCATACATATGTATGTATGTATGTGCATACATATGTATGTACAGTGGGGCAAAAAAGTATTTAGTCAGCCACCCATTGATTGTCAATGGGTGGCTGACTAAATACTTTTTTCCCCACTGTATGTATGTGCATACATATGTATGTATGTATGTGCATACGTATGTATGTATGTATGTGCATACGTATGTATGTGCATACGTATGTATGTATGTATGTGCATACGTATGTATGTATGTGCATACGTATGTATGTATGTATGTGCATACGTATGTATGTATGTATGTGCATACGTATGTATGTATGTGCATATGTGTGTATGTATGTATGTGCATACGTATGTATGTATGTCTGTACATGCGTATGTATGTATGTCTGTACATAGATATGTATGTATGTATGTATGTGCATACGTATGTATGTATGTGCATACGTATGTATGTATGTGCATACGTATGTATGTATGTATGTGCATACTTATGTATGTATGTATGTGCATACGTATGTATGTATGTATGTATGTGCATATGTATGTATGTATGTCTGTGCATACGTATGTATGTATGTGCATACGTATGTATGTATGTGCATACGTATGTATGTATGTGCATACGTATGTATGTATGTCTGTGCATACGTATGTATGTATGTCTGTGCATACGTATGTGTGTATGTCTGTGCATACATATGTATGTATGTCTGTACATGCATATGTATGTATGTCTGTACATGCATATGTATGTATATATGTACATGCATATGTATGTCTGTATGTACATGTATATGTATGTATATATGTACATGCATATGTATGTATGTACATACATATGTATGTATGTGCATACATATGTATGTATGTATGTATGTGCATACATATGTATGTATGTATGTGCATACATATGTATGTATGTGCATACATATGTATGTATGTATGTGCATACATATGTATGTATGTATGTGCATACATATGTATGTATGTATGTGCATACATATGTATGTATGTATGTGCATACATATGTATGTATGTATGTGCATACATATGTATGTATGTATGTGCATACATATGTATGTATGTATGTGCATACATATGTATGTATGTATGTGCATATGTATGTATGTGCATACATATGTATGTATGTATGTGCATACATATGTATGTATGTCTATACATGCATATGTATGTATGTACATGCATATGTATGTATGTATATATGTACATACATATGTATGTACGTATGTATATATGTATGTACGTATGTATATTTGTACGTACGTATGTATGTATATATGTACATACGAATGTATGTATATATGTACATACATATGTACATACGTATGTATGTATATATGTACATACATATGTATGTAAGTACATACATATGTATGTATGTGCATACATATGTATGTATGTGCATACATATGTATGTATGTGCATACATATGTATGTATGTGCATGTATATGTATGTATGTATGTGCATACATATGTATGTATGTACGTATGTGCATACGTATGTATGTATGTGCATACATATGTATGTATGTATGTGCATATTTATGTATGTATGTATGTGCATACATATGTATGTATGTGCATACATATGTATGTATGTCTGTACATAGATATGTATGTATATATGTACATAGATATGTATGTATGTATGTGCATACGTATGTATGTATGTGCATACGTATGTATGTATGTGCATACGTATGTATGTATGTGCATACGTATGTATGTATGTCTGTGCATACATATGTATGTATGTCTGTGCATACATATGTATGTATGTCTGTGCATGCATATGTATGTATGTCTGTACATGCATATGTATGTATGTCTGTACATGCATATGTATGTATATATGTACATGCATATGTATGTCTGTATGTACATGTATATGTATGTATATATGTACATGCATATGTATGTATGTACATACATATGTATGTATGTGCATACATATGTATGTATGTATGTATGTGCATACATATGTATGTATGTGCATACATATGTATGTATGTATGTGCATACATATGTATGTATGTATGTGCATACATATGTATGTATGTATGTGCATACATATGTATGTATGTGCATACATATGTATGTATGTATGTGCATACATATGTATGTATGTATGTGCATACATATGTATGTATGTATGTAAGTGCATACATATGTATGTATGTATGTGCATACATATGTATGTATGTATGTGCATACATATGTATGTATGTATGTGCATACATATGTATGTATGTATGTGCATACATATGTATGTATGTATGTGCATACATATGTATGTATGTGCATACATATGTATGTATGTGCATACGTATGTATGTACGTGCATACGTATGTATGTATGTGTATACGTATGTATGTATGTGCATACGTATGTATGTATGTGCATACGTATGTATGTATGTCTGTGCATACGTATGTATGTATGTCTGTGCATACGTATGTATGTATGTCTGTGCATACGTATGTATGTATGTCTGTGCATACGTATGTATGTATGTCTGTACATGCATATGTATGTATGTCTGTACATGCATATGTATGTATATATGTACATGCATATGTATGTCTGTATGTACATGTATATGTATGTATATATGTACATGCATATGTATGTATGTACATACATATGTATGTATGTGCATACATATGTATGTATGTATGTGCATACATATGTATGTATGTATGTGCATACATATGTATGTATGTATATACATGCACATGTATGTATATATGTACATGTATATGTATGTATGTACATGCGTATGTATGTATGTATGTGCATACATATGTATGTATGTGCATACATATGTATGTATGTATGTGCATACATATGTATGTATGTATGTGCATACATATGTATGTATGTATGTCCATACATATGTATGTATGTATGTGCATACATATGTATGTATATGCATACATATGTATGTATATGCATACATATGTATGTATGTGCATACATATGTATGTATGTATGTGCATACATATGTATGTATATGCATTCATATGTATGTATGTATGTGCATACATATGTATGTATGTATGTGCATACATATGTATGTATGTGCATACATATGTATGTATGTGCATACATATGCATGTATGTTTGTATGTGCATACATATGTATGTATGTATATGCATACATATGTATGTATGTATGTGCATACATATTTATGTATGTATGTTTGTGCATACATATTTATGTATGTATGTGCATACGTATGTCTGTATGTGAATATGTATGTATGTCTGTACGTGCATATGTATGTCTGTACGTGCATATGTATGTCTGTCTGTACATGCATATGTATGTATGTCTGTACATGCATATGTATGTATGTCTGTACATGCGTATGTATGTATGTACATGCATATGTATGTATGTATATATGTACATACATATGTATGTATGTATATATGTACATGCATATGTATGTATGTATGTACGTATGTATATATGTACGTACGTATGTATGTATATATGTACATACATATGTATATATGTACATACATATGTATGTATGTACATACATATGTATGTATGTACATACATATGTATGTATGTGCATATATATGTATGTATGTGCATACATATGTATGTATGTATGTGCATACATATGTATGTATGTATGTGCATACATATGTGTGTACAGTGGGGCAAAAAAGTATTTAGTCAGCCACCCATTGATTGTCAATGGGTGGCTGACTAAATACTTTTTTCCCCACTGTATGTATGTGCATACATATGTATGTATGTATGTGCATACGTATGTATGTATGTATGTGCATACGTATGTATGTGCATACGTATGTATGTGCATACGTATGTATGTATGTATGTGCATACGTATGTATGTATGTGCATACGTATGTATGTATGTGCATACGTATGTATGTATGTATGTGCATACGTATGTATGTATGTATGTGCATATGTGTGTATGTATGTATGTGCATACGTATGTATGTATGTATGTGCATACGTATGTATGTATGTATGTGCATACGTATGTATGTATGTATGTATGTGTATACGTATGTATGTATGTATGTCTGTGCATACGTATGTATGTATGTGCATACGTATGTATGTATGTGCATACGTATGTATGTATGTGCATACGTATGTATGTATGTCTGTGCATACGTATGTATGTATGTCTGTGCATACGTATGTATGTATGTCTGTGCATACATATGTATGTATGTCTGTACATGCATATGTATGTATGTCTGTACATGCATATGTATGTATATATGTACATGCATATGTATGTCTGTATGTATATGTATGTATATATGTACATGCATATGTATGTATGTACATACATATGTATGTATGTATGTATGTGCATACATATGTATGTATGTATGTGCATACATATGTATGTATGTGCATACATATGTATGTATGTATGTGCATACATATGTATGTATGTATGTGCATACATATGTATGTATGTATGTGCATACTTATGTATGTATGTATGTGCATACATATGTATGTATGTATGTGCATACATATGTATGTATGTGCATACATATGTATGTATGTATGTGCATACATATGTATGTATGTATGTGCATACATATGCATGTATGTATGTGCATACATATGTATGTATGTATGTATGTGCATACATATGTATGTATGTATGTGCATACATATGTATGTATGTATGTCCATACATATGTATGTATGTATGTCCATACATATGTATGTATGTATGTGCATACATATGTATGTATATGCATACATATGTATGTATATGCATACATATGTATGTATGTGCATACATATGTATGTATGTATGTGCATACATATGTATGTATATGCATTCATATGTATGTATGTATGTGCATACATATGCATGTATGTTTGTATGTGCATACATATGTATGTATGTATATGCATACATATGTATGTATGTATGTGCATACATATTTATGTATGTATGTTTGTGCATACATATTTATGTATGTATGTGCATACGTATGTCTGTATGTGAATATGTATGTATGTCTGTACGTGCATATGTATGTCTGTACGTGCATATGTATGTCTGTCTGTACATGCATATGTATGTATGTCTGTACATGCATATGTATGTATGTCTGTACATGCGTATGTATGTATGTACATGCATATGTATGTATGTATATATGTACATACATATGTATGTATGTATATATGTACATATGTATGTATGTATGTACGTATGTATATATGTACGTACGTATGTATGTATGTATATATGTACATACATATGTATATATTTACATACATATGTATGTATGTACATACATATGTATGTATGTACATACATATGTATGTATGTGCATATATATGTATGTATGTGCATACATATGTATGTATGTATGTGCATACATATGTATGTATGTATGTGCATACATATGTATGTACAGTGGGGCAAAAAAGTATTTAGTCAGCCACCCATTGATTGTCAATGGGTGGCTGACTAAATACTTTTTTCCCCACTGTATGTATGTGCATACATATGTATGTATGTATGTGCATACGTATGTATGTATGTATGTATGTATGTGCATACGTATGTATGTGCATACGTATGTATGTATGTATGTATGTGCATACGTATGTATGTATGTGCATACGTATGTATGTATGTGCATACGTATGTATGTATGTATGTGCATACGTATGTATGTATGTATGTGCATACGTATGTATGTATGTATGTGCATATGTGTGTATGTATGTATGTGCATACGTATGTATGTATGTCTGTACATGCGTATGTATGTATGTCTGTACATAGATATGTATGTATGTATGTATGTGCATACGTATGTATGTATGTGCATACGTATGTATGTATGTGCATACGTATGTATGTATGTATGTGCATACTTATGTATGTATGTATGTGCATACGTATGTATGTATGTATGTATGTGCATACGTATGTATGTATGTCTGTGCATACGTATGTATGTATGTGCATACGTATGTATGTATGTGCATACGTATGTATGTATGTGCATACGTATGTATGTATGTCTGTGCATACGTATGTATGTATGTCTGTGCATACGTATGTATGTATGTCTGTGCATACATATGTATGTATGTCTGTACATGCATATGTATGTATGTCTGTACATGCATATGTATGTATATATGTACATGCATATGTATGTCTGTATGTACATGTATATGTATGTATATATGTACATGCATATGTATGTATGTACATACATATGTATGTATGTATGTATGTGCATACATATGTATGTATGTATGTGCATACATATGTATGTATGTATGTGCATACATATGTATGTATGTATGTGCATACATATGTATGTATGTATGTGCATACATATGTATGTATGTATGTGCATACATATGTATGTATGTATGTGCATATGTATGTATGTGCATACATATGTATGTATGTATGTGCATACATATGTATGTATGTATGTGCATACATATGTATGTATGTGCATACATATGTATGTATGTGCATACATATGTATGTATGTATGTGCATACATATGTATGTATGTGCATACATATGTATGTATGTATGTATGTGCATACATATGTATGTATGTATGTGCATACATATGTATGTATGTATGTGCATACATATGTATGTATGTATGTGCATACATATGTATGTATGTATGTGCATACATATGTATGTATGTATGTGCATACATATGTATGTATGTATGTGCATACATATGTATGTATGTATGTGCATATGTATTTATGTGCATACATATGTATGTATGTATGTGCATACATATGTATGTATGTATGTGCATATGTATGTGCATATGTATGTATGTGCATACATATGTATGTATGTATGTGCATACATATGTATGTATGTATGTGCATACATATGTATGTATGTATGTGCATACATATGTATGTATGTGCATACATATGTATGTATGTGCATACATATGTATGTATGTGCATACGTATGTATGTATGTGCATACGTATATATGTATGTATGTGCATGCGTATGTATGTATGTCTGTGCATACATATGTATGTATGTCTGTACATGCATATGTATGTATGTCTGTACATGCATATGAATGTATGTCTGTACATGCATATGTATGTATATATGTACATGCATATGTATGTATGTACATACATATGTATGTATGTGCATACATATGTATGCATGTATGTGCATACATATGTATGTATGTATGTGCATACATATGTATGCATGTATGTGCATACATATGTATGCATGTATGTGCATACATATGTATGTATGTATGTGCATACATATGTATGTATGTATGTGCATACATATGTATGTATGTATGTGCATACATATGTATGTATGTATGTGCATACATATTTATGTATGTATGTGCATACATATGTATGTATGTATGTGCATACATATGTATGTATGCATGTGCATACATATGTATGTATGTGCATACATATGTATGTATGTGCATACGTATGTATATATGTGCATACGTATCTATGTATATATGTGCATACGTATGTATGTATGTATGTGCATACGTATGTATGTATGTGCATACGTATGTATGTATGTATGTATGTGCATACGTGTGTATGTATGTCTGTGCATACGTGTGTATGTATGTCTGTGCATACGTATGTATGTATGTCTGTACATAGATATGTATGTATGTATGTATGTGCATACGTATGTATGTATGTGCATACGTATGTATGTATGTGCATACGTATGTATGTATGTATGTGCATACGTATGTATGTATGTATGTATGTATGTGCATACATATGTATGTATGTATCTGCATACGTATGTATGTATGTTTGTCTGTGCATACATATGTATGTATGTCTGTACATGCATATGTATGTATGTCTGTACATGCATATGTATGTATGTCTGTACATGCATATGTATGTATGTCTGTACATGCATATGTATGTATGTCTGTACATGCATATGTATGTATGTCTGTACATGCATATGTATGTATGTCTGTACATGCATATGTATGTATGTCTGTACATGCATATGTATGTATGTCTGTACATGCATATGTATATATATGTACATGCATATGTATGTATGTACATGCATATGTATGTATGTACATGCACATGTATGTATATATGTACATGTATATGTATGTATGTACATGCGTATGTATGTATGTATGTGCATACATATGTATGTATGTATGTGCATACATATGTATGTATGTATGTGCATACATATGTATGTATGTATGTGCATACATATTTATGTATGTATGTTTGTGCATACATATTTATGTATGTATGTGCATACGTATGTCTGTATGTGAATATGTATGTATGTCTGTGCGTGCATATGTATGTCTGTACGTGCATATGTATGTCTGTCTGTACATGCATATGTATGTATGTCTGTACATGCATATGTATGTATGTCTGTACATGCGTATGTATGTATGTACATGCATATGTATGTATGTATATATGTACATACATATGTATGTATGTATATATGTACATGCATATGTATGTATGTATGTACGTATGTATATATGTACGTACGTATGTATGTATATATGTACATACATATGTATATATGTACATACATATGTATGTATGTACATACATATGTATGTATGTACATACATATGTATGTATGTGCATACATATGTATGTATGTGCATACATATGTATGTATGTGCATACATATGTATGTATGTATGTGCATACATATGTATGTATGTATGTGCATACATATGTATGTACAGTGGGGCAAAAAAGTATTTAGTCAGCCACCCATTGATTGTCAATGGGTGGCTGACTAAATACTTTTTTCCCCACTGTATGTATGTGCATACATATGTATGTATGTATGTGCATACGTATGTATGTATGTATGTGCATACGTATGTATGTGCATACGTATGTATGTATGTATGTGCATACGTATGTATGTATGTGCATACGTATGTATGTATGTATGTGCATACGTATGTATGTATGTATGTGCATATGTGTGTACGTATGTATGTGCATACGTATGTATGTATGTCTGTACATGCGTATGTATGTATGTCTGTACATAGATATGTATGTATGTATGTATGTGCATACGTATGTATGTATGTGCATACGTATGTATGTATGTGCATACGTATGTATGTATGTGCATACGTATGTATGTATGTATGTGCATACGTATGTATGTATGTATGTATGTGCATACGTATGTATGTATGTGCATACGTATGTATGTCTGTCTGTGCATACATATGTATGTATGTCTGTATATGCATATGTATGTATGTCTGTACATGCATATGTATGTATGTCTGTACATGCATATGTATGTATGTCTGTACATGCATATGTATGTATGTCTGTACATGCATATGTATATATATGTACATGCATATGTATGTATGTATGTACATGCGTATTTATGTATGTACATGCATAAGTATGCATGTACATGCATATGTATGTATATATGTACATGTATATGTATGTATGTACATGCGTATGTATGTATGTACATGCGTATGTATGTATGTACGTATGTACGTACATGCATATGTATGTACATGCATATGTATGTTTGTGTATGTATGTATGTACACGCATATGTATGTACTGTATGTCTGTACATGCATATGTATGTGCATATGTATGTATGTGCATACATATGTATGTATGTGCATACATATGTATATATGTATGTATGTGCATACATATGTATGTATGTGCATACATATGTATGTATGTGCATACATATGTATGTATGTGCATACATATGTATGTATGTGCATACATATGTATGTATGTGCATACATATGTATGTATGTGTGTGCATACATATGTATGTATGTGCATACATATGTATGTATGTGCATACATATGTATGTATGTATGTGCATACATACATATGTATGTATGTATGTGCATACATATGTATGTATGTATGTATATGCATACATATGTATGTATGTATGTGCATACATATGTATGTATGTGTGTGCATACATATGTATGTATGTTAGTGTGTGCATACATATGTATGTATGTTTGTATGTGCATACATATGTATGTATGTATGTGCATACATATGTATGTATGTATATGCATACATATGTATGTATGTATGTGCATACATATGTTTGTATGTATATGCATACATATGTATGTATGTATATGCATACATATGTATGTATGTATATGCATACATATGTATGTATGTGCATATGTATGTATGTATGTATGTCTGTACATAGATATGTATGTATGTATGTATGTATGTGCATACGTATGTATGTATGTGCATACGTATATATGTATGTGCATACGTATGTATGTATGTGCATACGTATGTATGTATGTGCATACGTATGTATGTATGTGCATACGTATGTATGTATGTGCATACGTATGTATGTATGTATGTGCATACGTATGTATGTATGTATGTGCATACGTATGTATGTATGTATGTGCATACGTATGTATGTATGTATGTGCATACGTATGTATGTATGTATGTATGTATGCGCATACGTATGTATGTATGTATGTATGTATGCGCATACGTACGTATGTATCTATGCGCATACGTACGTATGTATGTATGCGCATACGTACGTATGTATGTACAGGGATACGTACGTATGTATGCACGCGCATACGTACGTATGTATTCACGCGCATACGTACGTATGTATGTACATATATAAATACATATTTATGTACATACATACATACATATATATCTAGATCTAGTATTATATACCTACAATTATATATTTACATCTAGAATTATATATCTAGTTCTATTATATATCTAGATCTAGAATTACATATCTAGATCTAGTATTATATATCTACATCTAGAATTATATATCTACATCTAGAATTATATATCTAGATCTAGTATTATATTTCTACACCTAAAATTATATATCTAGATCTAGATCTAGTATTTTATATCTAGTTCTAGAATTGTATGTACATCTGGAATTATATATCTAGATCTAGTATTATATATCTAGATCTAGTATCATATATCTAGATCTAGTATTATATATCTAGTTCTAGAATTATATGTACATCTGGAATTATATATCTAGATCTAGTATCATATATCTACATCTAGAATTATATATGTACATCTAGAATTATATACCTAGATCAAGAATTATATATCTAGATCTAGCATTATATAACTAGATCTAGAATTACATATCTAGATCTAGAATTACCTATCTAGATCTAGTATTATAAATCTACATCTAGAATTATATATCTAAATCTAGTATTATATACCTAGATCTAGCATTATATAACTAGATCTAGTATTATATATCTACATCTAGTATTATATATCTACATCTTGAATTATATATCTAAATCTAGTATTACATATCTAGATCTAGTTTTATATATCTAGATCTAGAATTATATATCTACATATACAATTATATATTTACATCTAGAATTTAATATCTAGATGTAGATATATAATACTAGATCTAGATATGTAATTCTAGAAGTAGATATACAATACTAGATCTAGATATATAATTCTAGATGTAGATATATAATTATAGATCTAGATATATAATACTAGATCTAGATATGTAATTCTAGATCTAGATATGTAATTCTAGATCTAGATATATAATACTAGACCTAGATATATAATACTAGATCTAGATATATAATACTAGATCTAGATATATAATTCTAGATCTAGATATATAATACTAGATCTAGATATGTAATTCTAGATCTATAAATTCTAGATCTAGATATATAATACTAGACCTAGATATATAATACTAGATCTAGGTATGTAATCTAGATCTAGATATATAATTCTAGATCTATGTATATAAAACTAGATCTAGATATATAATTCTAGAACTCGATATATAATACTAGATCTAGATATATAATACTAGGTCTAGATATATAATTGAAAATCTAGATATATAATACTAGATCTAGATATGTAATACTAGATTTAGATATATAATTCTAGATCTAGATATGTAATACTAGATTTAGATATATAATTCTAGATGTAAATATATAATTCTAGATATATAATAATAGATCTAGATATATAATTCTAGATGTAGACATATAATTCTAGAACTAGATACATAATGCTAAATCTAAATATATAATACTAAACCTACATATATAATACTAGATCTAGATATATAATTCTAGATATATAATACTGGATCTAGATATATAATTCTAGATGTAGATATATAATTCTAGATGTAGATATAATACTAGATCTAGATATATGTATATGTGATTCTAGATCTAGATGTATAATACTAGACCTAGATATATAATACTAGATCTAGATATGTAATACTAGATTTAGATATATAATTTTAGAACTAGATATATAATACTAGATCTAGATATATAATTCTAGAACTAGATATATAATACTAGATCTGTACATACATACATACGTACGTATATATACATATGTATGTTTGTACATACGTATGTATGTATGTACATACATACGTATGTATGTACATACATACGTATGTATGTATGTATGTACATACTCACGTATGTATGTACATACTCACGTATGTATGTACATACTTACGTATGTTTGTATGTACATACTCACGTATGTATGTATGTACATACTCACGTATGTATGTACATACATACATATGTACGTACGTACATACATATATATGTACGTACAAACATACATATATGCATGTATGTTTGTACATATATATGCATGTATGTTTGTACATATATACATACATGTGTATGTACATACATACATTCATATGTATCTATTCATGTACATACATACGTATGTATGTACATACATACATATGTATGTACGTACATACATACATATGTATGTACGTACATACAAACATATGTATGTACGTACATACATACATACATACATACATACGTATGTATGTACATACATACATATGTATGTACATACATACATATGTATGTACATACATACATATGTATGTACATACATACATATGTATGTACATACATACATATGTATGTACATACATACATATGTATGTATGTACATACATACATATGTATGTATGTACGTACATACATATGTATGTATGTACGTACATACATATGTATGTATGTACGTACATACATATGTATGTACATACATACATATGTATGTACATACATACATATGTATGTACATACATACATATGTATGTACATACATACATATGTATGTACATACATACATATGTATGTACATACATACGTATGTACATACATATGTATGTACATACATACATATGTATGTACGTACGTACATACATATGTATGTATGTACATACATATGTATGTACATACATACATATGTATGTATGTATGTACATACATACATATGTATGTACATACATACGTATGTTTGCACATAAATACATACATATGTATGTACGTACATACATATGTATGTACATACATACATATGTATGTACGTACGTACATACATATGTATGTATGTACGTACATACATATGTATGTATGTACATACATACATATGTATGTACATACATATGTATGTACCTTCAAAGTACTCAAAGCGCTTTGACAGTATTTCCACATTCACCCATTCACACACTGATGGAGGGAGCTGCCATGCAAGGCGCTAACCAGCAGCCATCAGGAGCAAGGGTGAAGTGTCTTGCCCAAGGACACAACGGACGTGACTAGGATTGTAGAAGGTGGGGATTGAACCCCAGTAACCAGCAACCCTCGGATTGCTGGCACGGCCACTCTACCAACTTCGCCACGCCGTCCCGTATGTACATACCTACGTATGTATATACACACATACATATGTATGTAAATACATACATACGTATGTATGTATGTACATACATATGTATGTATGTACATACATATATACATATGTATGTATGTACATACATATATACATACAGTGGGGCAAAAAAGTATTTAGTTAGCCACCCATTGACAATCAATAGGTGGCTGACTAAATACTTTTTTGCCCCACTGTATGTATGTATGTACATACATATATACATATGTATGTATGTACATACATATATACATATGTATGTATGTACATACATACATACATACGTATGTATGTACATACATATGTATGTACATACATACATATGTATGTACATACATACATATGTATGTACATACATACATACATATGTATGTACATACATTGTATGTATGTACATACATATGTATGTTTGTATGTATGTATGTACATACAAACATATGTATGTATGTACATACATACATATGTTTGCATATACATACATACATATGTATGTACATACATTGTACGTATGTATATACGTACGTATGTACGTATATACATACGTACGTACGTATATACATACGTACGTACGTATGTACGTATATACATACGTACGTACGTATGTACGTATATACATACGTACGTACGTACATACGTTCGTATGTACGTATATACATACGTTCGTATGTACGTATATACATACGTTCGTTTGTACGTATATACGTACGTAAGTACGTATATACATACGTACGTATGTACGTACGTATGTACGTATGTATGTATATACATACACTTATACGTACATACATATATATATACACACATACTGTATGTATGTACAAACATATATACATATGTATGTATGTACATATATACATATGTATGTATGTATGTATGTATGTATGTACATATATACACATGTACGTATATACATATGTACATATATACATATGTACGTATATACATATGTATGTATATATGTACATATATACATACATATGTATGTATGTATGTACATCTATACATACATACGTATGTATATACATACATACATATTTATGTACAAACAGACATACATATGTATGTACAAACATACATACATATCTATGTACATACATACATATGTATGTACAAACATACATACATTTCTATGTACATACATACATATGTATGTACATACATACATATGTATGTACATACATACATACGTATTTACATAGTTTTTCATGTATGTGCATACATTTGTATGTATGTGCATATATATGTATGTACATACATACATATGTATGTATGTACGTATATATACATATGTATGTACATACATACATATGTATGTATGTACGTATATATACATATGTATGTACATACATACATATGTATGTACATACATACATATGTATGTACAAACATACATATATATGTACATACATACATATGTATGTACATACATTTGTACGTATGTATGTACATACATATGTATTTATACATATATATGCATGTATGTTTGTACATATATACATATGTATGTACATACATACATTCATATGTATCTATTCATGTAAATACATACGTATGTATGTATATACATATGTACATACATATGTATGTATGTACATACATATGTATGTATGTACATACATATGTATGTATGTACATACATATGTATGTATGTACACACATATGTATGTATGTACACTACCGTTCAAATGTTTGGGGTCACATTGAAATGTCCTTATTTTTGAAGGAAAAGCACTGTACTTTTCAATGACGATAACTTTAAACTAGTCTTAACTTTAAAGAAATACACTCTATACATTGCTAATGTGGTAAATGACTATTCTAGCTGCAAATGTCTGGTTTTTGGTGCAATATCTACATAGGTGTATAGAGGCCCATTTCCAGCAACTATCACTCCAGTGTTCTAATGGTACAATGTGTTTGCTCATTGGCTCAGAAGGCTAATTGATGATTAGAAAACCCTTGTGCAATCATGTTCACACATCTGAAAACAGTTTAGCTCATTACAGAAACTACAAAACTGACCTTCCTTTGAGCAGATTGAGTTTCTGGAGCATCACATTTGTGGGGTCAATTAAACGCTCAAAATGGCCAGAAAAAGGGAACTTTCATCTGAAACTCGACAGTCTATTCTTGTTCTTAGAAATAAAGGATATTCCACAAAATTGTTTGGGTGACCCCAAACTTTTGAACGGTAGTGTATGTACATATGTATGTATGTATGTACATACATACATACATACATACATGTGTATGTACATACATAAATACATATGTATGTACATACATAAATACATATGTATGTACATACATAAATACATGTGTATGTACATACATAAATACATGTGTATGTACATACATAAATACATGTGTATGTACATACATACATACATGTGTACGTTCATACATACGTATGTACGTACATACATACGTATGTATGTACATACATATGTATGTATGTACATACATACATATCAAATCAAATCAAATCAACTTTATTTATAAAGCACATTTAAAATTTACCACAGGGGTAGCCAAAGTGCTGTACAATGGGCAGGTTAAAAATAATACGAGAACCGAGCAAACACAACACAAACAGAACACGATAAAAAATAAATAAATAAAATATAAAAACATAAAAACAGGTTCACAGCAGGTGTATTATGGGGCGCCATTGCAGGATGGGTGTCACTCAGTGTTAAAAGCCATGGAATAAAAGTATGTTTTTAAGAGGGATTTAAAAACAGGAAGAGAGGAGGCTTGTCTAACACTCAGAGGTAGGTTGTTCCAGAGCTTGGGAGCAGCAGCAGCGAAAGCTCTGTCACCTCTAAGCTTCAGCCTTGTGTCCGGGACCGTCAGTAGCAGCTGATCGGCTGATCTTAGGGATCGGGTGGGGCAGTAAGGCTGAAGGAGGTCGGAGAGATATGTTGGCGCGAGGTTGTTTAGACATTTAAAAACAAATAAAAGGAGTTTAAAATTGATTCTGTAACGCGCAGGGAGCCAGTGAAGGTATGTATGTATGTACGTAAGTACATACATACAATCATATGTATGTATGTATGTACATACGTATGTATGTATGTACATACATATGTATGTATGTACATACATATGTATGTACGTACATACGTATGTATGTATGTACGTACATACGTATGTATGTATGTACGTACATACATATGTATGTATGTACGTACATACATATGTATGTATGTACGTACATAGGTATGTATGTACATACATATGTACATACATATGTATGTATGTACATACATATGTATGTATGTATGTACGTACGTACATATGTATGTACGTACATACATATGTATGTACGTACATACATATGTATGTATGTACGTACATACATACATACATATGTATGTACATACATACATACCTATGTACATACATACATACATACCTATGTACATACATACATACATACATATGTATGTACATACATACATATGTATGTACATACATACATACATACATACATATGTATGTAAATACATACATACATATGTATGTACATACATACATATGTATGTAAATACATACATACATATGTATGTACATACATACATACATATGTATGTACATACATACATATGTATGTACATACATACATATGTATATACATACATACATACATATATACATACATATGTATATACATACATACATACATACGTATGTATATACATACATACGTATGTATGTACATGAATACATACATATGATTGTATGTATGTACTTATGTACATACATACGTATGTATGTACTTACATATGTATGTATATATATATATATACATATGTATGTACAAACATACATATAAATACATATGTATGTACAAACATACATACGTATGTACATATACATACATGTGTATGTACATACATATGTATGTACATACATACATGTGTACATACATACATATGTATGTACATACATACATGTGTACATACATACATATGTATGTACATACATACATGTGTACATACATACATATGTATGTACATACATACATATGTATGTACATACATACATACATACATATGTATGTATGTACATACATACACATGTATGTACATACATACATACATATGTATGTACATACATATGTATGTACATACATATGTATGTACATACATACATACATATGTATGTACATACATATGTATGTACATACATACATACATATGTATGTACATACATACATACATATGTATGTACATACATATGTATGTATGTACATACATACATACATACATATGTATGTACATACATATGTATGTACATACATACATACATATGTATGTACATACATATGTAGGTATGTATGTATGTACATACGTATGTATGTACATACATACATCCTGCTCTGCCATCTTTGACTCAGTCTGCTTGTGAGCAAAGGCTTCATATTACCCCCACTCCAGTCAGGAGTGTGACAGTCCACTACAGTGGACTACAGTAGACATGGCAAAGTGTCCACTACAGTGGACATAATCGGATGTCCTTTACAGAGGACATGGCAAAAATGTCCGTTACAGTGGCAAAGTGTCACTACAGTAGACATGGCAAGGTGTCCACTGTAGTGGACATAATCGGATGTCCATTACAGAGGACATGGCAAAAATGTCCATTATCATGGATGAGGAGAAATGTCCATTACAGTGGACTACAATAGACATGGCAAAGTGTCCACTACAGTGGACATAATCGGATGTCCTTTACAGAGGGCGTGGCAAACATGTCCATTACAGTGGACTACAATAGACATGGCAAAGTGTCCACTACAGTAGACCTGGCCAAGTGTCCACTGTGGTGGACATAATCGGATGTCCATTACAGAGGACGTGGCAAAAATGTCCATTATAATGGACGAGGAGAAATGTCCATTATAATGGACGAGGAGAAATGTCCATTACAGTAGACTACAATAGACATGGCAAAGTGTCCACCACAGTGGACATAATCGGATGTCCATTACAGAGGACGTGGCAAAAATGTCCATTACAATTGGCGAGGAGAAATGTCCATTACAGTAGACTACAATAGACATGGCAAAGTGTCCACCACAGTGGACATAATCGGATGTCCATTACAGAGGACGTGGCAAAAATGTCCATTACAATTGGCGAGGAGAAATGTCCATTACAGTAGACTACAATAGACATGGCAAAGTGTCCACCACAGTGGACATAATCGGATGTCCATTACAGAGGACGTGGCAAAAATGTCCATTACAATTGGCGAGGAGAAATGTCCATTACAGTGGACTACCATAGACATGGCAAAGTGTCCACTACAGTGGACATAATCGGATGTCCATTACAGAGGATGTGGCAAAAATATCCATTACAATGGACGAGGAGAAATGTCCACGACAATGGACTACAATAGACATGGCAGTGTCCACTACAGTGGAAATAATCAGATCTCCATTACGCAGGACGTGGAAAAATGTCCATTACAATGGACGAGGAAAAATGTCCATTACAGTGGACTACAATAGACATGGCAAAGTTACAATAGACATGGCAAAGTGTCCACTACAGTGGACATCATCGGATGTCCATTACAGAGGATGTGGACAAATGTCCACTACAATGGACGAGGAGAAATGTCCATTACAGTGGACTACAATAGACATGGCAAAGTTACAATAGACATGGCAAAGTGTCCACTACAGTGGACATCATCGGATGTCCATTACAGAGGATGTGGACAAAATATCCACAGTAATGAACATAGTCAAAAAATGTCCCTGACAGAGGACGTGGACAAATGTCCATTACAGTGGACTACAATGGAAAAGGCAAAGTGTCAACTACAGTGGATGTCATTGAATATCCATTACAGAGGAAGAGGACAAATGTCCACCACAATGGACGTGGAGAAATGTTGACTACAATCGATGTGGAGAAATGTCCATTACAGTGGACTACAATAGACATAGCAAAGTGTCCACTACAGTGGACGTCATTGAATATCCATTACCGAGGAAGAAGACAAATGTCCACCACAATGTACGTGAAGAAATGTCCACTACAGTGGACTAAAACAGACATGGCAAAGTGTCCACTACAGTGTACATAATCGAATGTCCATTACAGAGGATGTGGAAAAATGTCCACTACATCCATTGACTTGGCCAAAATATACAATGGATGTGAAGAGAAGTCCATTACAGAGGACGTGGCAAAAATGTCCACAGCAATGAACATAGTTAAATGACATCAAACAATGTCTTTGACAAAGGACGTGGACAAATGTCCATTACAGTGGACTACAATAGACATAGCAATGTGTCCACTACAGTGGACGTCATTGAATATCCATTACAGAGGAAGAGGACAAATGTCCACCACAATGGACGTGGAGAAATGTTGACTACAATGGATGTGGAGAAATGTCCCTTACAGTGGACTACAATAGACATAGCAAAGTGTCCACTACAGTGGACGTCACTGAATATCCATTACCGAGGAAGAAGACAAATGTCCACCACAATGGACGTGAAGAAATGTCCATTACAGTGGACTACAATAGACATGGAAAAGTGTCCACTACAGTGTACATAATCGGATGTCCATTACAGAGGACGTGGAAAAATGTCCATTACAGTGGACTATAATAGACATGGCATGGCAAAGTGCCATGTCTATTGTAGTCACAATAGACATGGCAAAGTGTCCACTACAGTGGACATAATCGGATGTCCATTGTAAAGGACGTGGACAAATGTCCACTACAATGGACTTGGCTAAAATATACAATGCAATGTATGTGAAGAGAAGTCCATTACAGATGACGTGACAAAAATGTCCACAGTAATGAACATAGTGAAATGACATTAAAAAAATGTCCCTGACAGAGGACGTGGATAAATGTCCATTACAGTGGACTACAATAAACATAGCAATGTGTCCACTATAGTGGACATCATTGAATATCCATTACGGAGGAAAAGGACAAATGTCCATTATAATGGATGAGGAGAAATGTCCATTACAGTGGACTACAATAGACATGGCAAAGTGTCCACTACAGTGGACATAATCGGATGTCCATTACAAAGGACGTGGACAAAGGTCCACTACAATAGATGTAAAGAAAAGTCCATTACAGAGAATGTGGACAAATGTCCACCACAATGAATGTGGAAAAATTTCCCTTACAGTGGACTACAATAGACATGGCAAAGTGTCCACTACAGTGGACATAATCGGATGTCCATTACAAAGGACGTGGACAAAGGTCCACTACAATAGATGTGAAGAAAAGTCCATTACAGAGAATATGGCCAATTGTCCACTGCAGTCCTAATATTTCTGATGTAAACATTTCAATAATGGAAGAGAAAGTACTTGCATTGTGTCCATGTTGAGATAATGAAAGCCTTTTGGACACACTCCTTTGTTTTTGTTTACATTTTCATTTTCATAATGTTGACTTTTCTCCCCAGATGATTGACGTCATGTTTTGTTAGATGGAGAAAATGTTTCATGTTGGAAATCAATTCAAAATGGGAATATTTGATGTTAGTTATCGAGGCACAAGACGTTTTGAACGGTTCTTGGCTGAGTGCATCATCAGCAGAGTGCTGATAACACACCAAAGGACAAACTTTTTATAATATTTCTCCATGAAGTTGTCATCAAACGATCACGCGGAGGAGGAAGAAGGACAAACTTATCAGGCCAGCAGCTGCTTGGCCTTCCTGCCGGCCCTGACACGCAGCAACACGTGCGAGACACAGCAAACAATATTCGTCCTCATAACTCATACGCTCGCCTTCAGAAGTCACCCCGGTCACACAAAGTATTTCTTCTTTTTCCACTCCAGAAATCATCTACATCCAAATAATTGGTTCCAGACTCCCAAACTAAGAGCAGAACACGTTTCATGGAGAATAACGACAATGTGCAATACACAATAAATATAAATGATGAATAAAATGTACAAAGGAATTTTTAACACCACTTTCAACTGGGGATTGGAACCCATCTGGTACCTGGGAATGGATACCGTTACTCACCAGTACCAATTTTCAGTACAGTGTGCTGATAATTGTTTACATCTTTTTTGAATAATAACATTTTAAATGCAACATTTAAAAAAGAGCTGATTATGGTAACTGCTGTCCAGTTGTTAGATCTTGTAGGGTTCGTTTTTGTTGCGCCCTAAAAAGTGTTCATACTCTAAGTACTGTACTTACTACGCACAAGCTCTTTGACTGTAACGTGCATCTTAGTCGTATTTCTCATTAACAAACTTGGGTGTTGTTTAAATCGCCATGTAAAATCGCTAATGCTAATCAGTAGCAGGTCAACAGCAAAGCCAATGTATATTAGCATCAAGCTAGCACATTTCTTGGAAAAGGAGAGCCTTGCTTTACTTACGTTGGAGTGTTTTTTTGAGTCCGTTACTTCGTTGGCATGGAAAATTGCAACATCCCCTCGAGGTAGTTTGGCGGAGTCCACTCTCAGTGCTGCTGGAGTGATCGCCAAGTCGGTGCCGAAAAAGCAGAAGGTTGTGTAGCCATTTCTCATGTGGATGTTGTTGTTGGCAGGACAGTGATGATCCAGGAGAGAGGAGCACAGAGTCATCTTCCCATTTTAGTTGAGTTCTTCCTTGAATTCAATGTTGCTCCTCACCTTCTTTATCAAAGTGCTGTACTTGCAACTTCCTATTATACCAGGCACAAATGCAAGTATTCATCATTTTAAACACTTCGTTGTGGTCTACATAACATTTAATGGTGGTTATTTGGTCAAAATTTTGATGTTTTACAGACCATTTTCAAGTCGCTTTCTGACAGATTCTTTAGGACGCGCCGTTTTGTGGGCGGTCTTATTTCCACAGCGTCTTCTCCTCGTCATCTTTGTTGTAGTTTTTAGTGCTTCCATAGCGAGTCTACTGACAGATATGAGTTAGAACTGTACGCTACTTTCTATTAGAAATGGCAACAGCGGAGGATGCAAGTGCATGTACGAGCCAGTCTGCCCCACAACAAGAGGATAGAGGAAAAGAAAGAGCTTGTTGACAACAACGGCGGACTCACATGCACACACATCATACTAACAAATATTCACATACTGTATACACACAATATTAGCATATATTCACAAACTGTATAC
>NC_084750.1:23927653-24035153 GCF_033978785.1 Entelurus aequoreus | reverse complement strand
GCAACTGTGCTGTCATTAACAGATTATGACAGAAAACAATAAATGACTTTATGTCAATGAAGTGTTTAACATTTTGCATAGAGCTCCACTTTCTCAATTTTACATTCTAAAATATTTATTTTTCATCATATCATACCCACATATGCAGATATTCTCTCTTGTAGCAAGTACTACACCCCAAAACTGAACACTGAAATGAATTTTAATGAGATTTATATTCAGTGTTATATTATTCATTAATGGTGGGAGTGGCAACTTTAGCAATGCTTGATAATAAACAAAATACATGTCTAAAAAGAACAAACACAGATGTATTGAAATACATTTTGTTACTAAAATTGAATTAAAAACAAATATATAATTTAATAAATGAAATGCAAACAAAAGCAATTTATAATGGTTGATTATAGTAAAATGAATTGTTGAAAGTGTTTAGTGTAAAATATATTTTTGCACAACATTACTGTAAATAAATAAAAGTGAAATACCAATTATATTTAAATTACATGTACGGTATAACCTCATTTACATTCTTAATCAATTACTTAAAGATCAAGATACTTTTTATTTATCAAGCGTGACAGAAAACAGTTGAGAACCACAGATTTATGTCGACATGTGTTGCAGTACAATCAGTCCCTCCAGGAAGTCACCATGTCACAATCGCGCCAATTTACACAAATTTTAACCAAGTTGCAACTCTACCCGCATATTTTGGCCAATCAGTGTAATTTCCACCAATCAAATTAGTTTCTGAGCAGCGCTCAAACGCACACGTCAACTATCTAATAAAAAATTATGTTTATTTCCTGTGTAGACGAAGCAGAAACAACAACAACAACATGTAACAATATATCAACTATTTATTAATCAAACGGCACATTTATTGTCCTCCCATGTAGTCTTAATGTTGTGACTCAAGATGTTTATTTTTGATACTAGTCCACAGTGCTAAGCCTTCTGGGTAACGGAGTATATAAGCATTTACCTCCTATTTTACATGTTTATTAGGGGTGTGGGAAAAAATCGATTCAAATTCAAATCGCAATTCTCCCATTGTACGATTCAGTATCAATTCTCATTTTTCAAAAATCGATTTTTTATTTTTTTTTAATTAATCAATCCAACAAAATAATACACAGTAATACCATAACAATGCAATCCAATTCCAAAACCAAACCCGACCCAGCAACACTCAGAACTGCAATAAACAGAGCAATTGAGAGGAGACACAAACACGACACAGAACAATCCAAAAGTAGTGAAACAAAAATGAGTATTATCAACAACAGTATCAATATTAGTAACAATTTCAACATAGCAGTGATTAAAAATCCCTCATTGACATTATCATTAGACATTTATAAAAAAATTTAAAACATTTTTTTTTAAATGAACAATAGTGTCGCAGTGGCTTACACTTGCATCGCATCTCATAAGCTTGACAACACACTGTGTCCAATATTTTCACAAAGATAAAATAAGTCATATTTTTGGTTCATTTAATAGTTAAAACAAATTTACATTATTGCAATCAGTTGATAAAATATTGTCCTTTACAATTATAAAAGCTTTTTACAAAAATCTACTTCTCTGCTTGCATGTCAGCAGACTGGGGTAGATCCTGCTGAAATCCTATGTATTGAATGAATAGAGAATTGTTTTGAATCGGAAAAATATCGTTTTTGAATCGAGAATCACGTTGAATCGAAAAAATAGATTTATAATCGAATCGTGACCCTAAGAATCGATATTGAATCGAATCGTGGGACACCCAAAGATTCGCAGCCCTAATGTTTATATTGCACATTTATTTATCCAGGGCAAAACAATTAAAACATATTTTCATTTGGAATGCTGACCTAGCAAAGAGGCAGCATTTACATGTTAGATATGTTGAAGTGTGTGATGATCAGATAATCTCTCATTTACCAACAAAAATGGTGCTATGGATCATTCTAAACTGTTCAAAAATGTTCTTAATGTGCGGGGGTAAATGTGTTAGAACATAAATAAATGTTGAAGATGGACAAATACTTTTCAAATGTAAAACAGACGGAATATGTCTGCAACTTGTGGATGACAGAGCAGACAATAAGAAAATTTTAGGTGGTGTTTCTTTCTGTAATTATAAGTTATAATTAATTCTCAATCTATCCCTCTATTTTTCTACCGCACTCGGGTGGAAAGCAGGGCTGGACAAGTTGCGACCTCATAAATCATCACACTGAAATAATATTTGAAACATTATTTAAAGTTATATTGTTGGTTTACTTTTCTGAGGTACAACATTTTCCAGACTGATATAAAAAATGTAAAGGACACTGCTTCTCATCAAGTACAAATTGAAAGACACTAATTTGAACATTAATGTCTTACACTGGATGTTTACATTGTTACTTTAAATACATTTAAGTTATTCTTTGAAATATTTGCTTGAAACAGTAGATGTTACTAATTTGCACTTAGAAATACTTGTTTGTAGTAATAAATATGACTGGAACACTTTCACATTATGTTTGTGTTCAATTACAGTGGGTTAGGGTTAGGGTTAGAAGAAGAGAATCCTTCTGCCATCTTCCACTAGTTTTTTTAATTTATAAATAGCCCGCTTCATTATTCCCTCTTCCCTTCCTCTCTTGTCATTTGGGAGGTCTGTTGTGACCCACCCTATGTTGCCTATGATTGGCCTGTCCCTAATGTTTTGCCCTAATCTTAACCAATCGTGACTCATTATAATAAACCAACCAACCAATCATGGATGTTTTTATACGTAAACCAACCAATCATCATTGATGTTTCCTGTATAGTTTGTCCCCTGCCAGTGGAGTTGCTTCGCTACGTAGCTTCGATTTTTAAGTTAATCATTTTTAATGAAAAACCGTAGTTTTTACCACTGGATTATCAAAAACTGTACTCATTACGGGAAAACCGTAGTTGTTGACAGGTATGGCAAAGAGATGGATCAAGATTTTAACACACATTGTAGGTCGGAAAAAAAAGGAAGAAAAACGGAAAATGTTTTTTTAATATTTTTAACAGAGACAAAAATTACGGACATTTGACTATAGACGGAAAAATCACATGCCGGATGTATGTATATATATATATACACACACACACACACACACACACACACACACACACACACACACACACACACACACACACACACACACACACACACACACACACACACATATATATGTATACACATATATACAAACACATATATACATATGTATACACCTATATACTGTACATACATATACAAACACATATATACAGTAGACATTAACATATATACATATACACATACATATATACACGGGGACGGTATAGCTCGGTTGGTAGAGCGGCCGTGCCAGCAACTTGAGGGTTGCAGGTTCGATCCCCGCTTCCGCCATCCTAGTCACTGCCGTTGTGTCCTTGGGCAAGACACTTTACCCACCTGCTCCCAGTGCCACCCACACTGGTTTAAATGTAACTTAGATATTGGGTTTCACAATGTAAAGCGCTTTGAGTCACTTGAGAAAAAGCGCTATATAAATGTAATTCACTTCACTTCACTTCACTACACACACATTATACAGATACATACACACATATGTATATATATATACATATATATACATATATACACACACATTATACAGATACATACACACATATGTATATATATATATATATATATACACACACACACACACACACACACACACATGTATAAATATCTACATATATATATATTAGGGCTGCAACTAATGATTAATTTGATAATCGATTAATCTGTCGATTATTACTTCGATTAATCGATTAATGATCGGATAAAAGAGACAAACTACATTTCTATCCTATCCAGTATTTTATTGAAAAAAAAAAGCATACTGGCACCACACTTATTTTGATTATTGTTTCTCAGCTGTTTGTAAATGTTGCAGTTTATAAATAAAGGTTTATTAAAAAAATAAAATAAAATAAAAACATTTTTTTTAATTAAAAAAAACACACACAAAAAACACCTCTGCGCATGCGCATAGCATAGATCCAACGAATCGATGACTAAATTAATCGGCAACTATTTTAATAATCGATTTAATCGATTAGTTGTTGCAGCCCTAATATATATACACACACACATATACACACATATGTATAAATATCTACATATATATCCACTTATACTTGTATAAACAGTACAGGCCAAAAGTTTGGACACACCTTCTCATTCAATGGGTTTTCTTTATTTTAATGACTATTTACATTGTGGAGTTATGTACTTAACAAAAAAAGGTGAAATAACTAAAAACATGTTTTGTATTCTAGTTTCCTCAAAACAGCCACCCTTTGCTCTGATTACTGTTTTGCACACTCTTGGCATTCTCCTGATGAGCTTCAGGGTTTTCACTTCACAGGTGTCATAGTTTTGATGCCTTCAGTGACAATCTACAATGTAAATAGTCATGAAAATAAAGAAAATGCATTAAAATGAGAAGGTGTGTCCAAACTTTTGGCCTGTACTGTATGTATAGATTTATATATATATACATATACACACACACAGACATATATATCTCTAATTGATATATTTAATGACTTTTTTAAAGTCCTTTGATAACATGATACTGCAGCACATTGAAAAAGCACCATAGCACAAAAGAATGGAATTAAGAAGCAATGATTTGAGGTATAATCTATTTTGATTGTTTATGACATGTGGATTATCAGTAGAATGTTAAAAGATGCTAGTGACAAATGATCCTTGTTGGAGGTAATAATACAATATCAAAGAGCATGTTTAGAGACAAACTCACTTGCTGGCAAAGAACGCTACCCAGGGGAACCTCAAGTCGTGTGTGTCCACAAAGACGTTCTGGACAAAGAGGTTGGGACTGCAGCTGTGCTGTTGCACAAAGAAACAAATAAAGAGCATGCTGTAAAAGTGATCACACAGAGGAAGTCGTTTTGTGAACACGCTTACGTTGAGGTAGCGGCCAAGGTTTCCCTCCAGCTTGGCGTCGATGATGTAACACGATTCTTCGCCATCGAAGAACAGGCGGGTGTTTTTGTGGCCATTTTCTCCACCCCCTCCCGTCTGTCCCTGCTGCCCCGGTTTAGCACCCTGGCCTCCTTGTGACGTCCCACCTGCGGGCGCGCCCGTCTTAACCATCATGCCGTGACCCGTCTTCAAGGCGATGCCTCGAGTGGACTTCACGGCTACCTGCTTCTTAACCACGCCTACAGAGACAAGGTGGGCGGAGCTTAAAATCAGACTAAGTCCTAAATTGCTATTTTGTTTCTCTCTGTTTTGTACCAGTGGGGGGTTTCTCTTTCTCCCTGTTGTCGTCAGAACCCGAGCTGATGGTTTGGACGTCGTCACTGTCGGAGACAGTGGTCACTTCCTGCTTCTTTGCAGAGTCGGGCTTCACTTGGCTGCGAGCAACAGGAAATCAATCAAAGTGATGAGTGAGTGATATTTTACTGCAGGAAGGTGAGGACGGTAGTGGTGACGCACCTCTTGCCCTCCGCAGACTCCTAGGATAGAAAAAGGAAAGAATCATAAGATTGACAAAGCTAGCCTATTCATTTATTGCTCTGATTAATGGGGCTCTGCGATGCACCACAATACAACATATTACTGTATTTGGACATAACCAATCAATAATTAACATTTGGTCTGCAGCTATCGATTATTTTAGTACCGTAATCAAGAAATTGGTCAATTAGTTTGTTTGATTAATTGAATAAAATATACTTTATAGGCTCAATGCGTATTTTATGGAAAATAGTTGAATTAATCAAAGATTTTGTACTTGCCATAACCTTCATTACCTTCTTTTGGCTATATTCACCTTTTTTTTAACCTTATTTTGCCTTTTATTTACCTTCTAATTATCCTTTTAGCTTCTATTTACCTTCTAATGTATCTTCTTTTGGCTTATGTTTACCCTCTTTACTTTATTTGACCTTTTATTTACCTTCTATTTATCTTCGTTTGCCTTTTATTTACCTTCTATCTTCTTTTAGTTTCTATTTACCGTCCTTTGGCTTATATTGACCTTTTTTACCTTATTTTGCCTTTCATTTACCTTCTATTTAACCTTTTAGCTTCTATATACCTTCTATTTATCTTATTTTGGCTTATATTTACCTTTTTTTTAACTTTATTTGACCTTTTATTTACCTTCTTTTGCCTTTCATTTACCTTCTATTTAACCTTTTAGCTTCTATATACCTTCTATTTATCTTATTTTGGCTTATATTTACCTTTTTTACTTTATTTGACCTTTTATTTACATTCTTTTACGTGTTATTTACCTTCTATTTATCCTCTTTTAGTTTCTATTTACCCTTCTTTGGCTGATTTTTACCTTTTTAAAAAAAAATTACCTTCTAGTTATCTACTTTTAGCTTCTGTTTACCTTATTTTGGCTTATATTGACCTTTTTTAACCTTCTTTTGCCTTTTATTCACCTTCTATTTATCCTTTCAGCTTTTATTTACCTTATATTCATCTTCTTTTGTCTTTTATTTAACTTTTTTTTTTTAACCTTCTTTTACATGTTATTTATCTTATTTTGGCTTCTATTTACCTGTTTTACCTTGTTTTAAAATGTATCCTCTTACCTTTTATTTACCTTCTATTCATCTTCTTTTGGCTTATAATGACCTTTTTTTTACCCTCTTAGGCCTTATTTCACCTTTTATTTACCTTATTATTATCCTTTTGTTGGCTTATATTTACAGTGGGTACAGCAAGTATTCAGACCTCTTTGCAGCCATTTGCGAAAATCAAAAAAGTTAACTTTATTTCTCAATAATGTACGTATACCCAGCATCCCATTTTGACAGAAAAAAATGAAATTTAGAAATAGTTGCAAATTTAATACAAAAACAAGACTGAAATATCCTATGGCCATAAAAATTCAGACCCTTTGCTGTGACATTCATATTTAACTCACATGCTGTTAATTTCTTCTGATCCTCCTTGAGATGATTCTGCTCCTTCATTGGAGTCCAGCTGTGTTTAATTAAACTGATTGGACTTGATTAGGAAAGGCACACACCAGTGTATTTAAGACCTTCCAGCTCACCGTGCATGTCAGCGCAAACGAGAACCATGAGATCAAAGGAACTGTTCCGAGATCAGAGACAGAATTGTGGCAAGGCACAGATCTGGCCAAGGTTACAAAATAATTTCTGCAGCACTCAAGGTTCCTAAGAGCACAGCGGCCTCCATAATCCCTAAATGGAAGAAGTTTGAGACGACCACAATTCTTCCTAGACCTGGCCGTCCAGCCAAACTGAGCAATCGTGTGAGAAGAGCCTTGGTGAGAGACGTAAAGAACAACCCAAGGATCACTGTGGCTGAGAGAGATGCGAGAAAGTTCCACAAAGTCAACTATCACTGCAGCCCTTTACCAGTCAGGGCTTTATGCAGAGTGGCCCGACGGAAGCCTCATTTTCGTACAAGACACAAGAAAGCCCGCCTAGAGTTTGCCAAAAAAAACACATGAATACCATGATAAATTAAATTGTCTTGTCTGATGAGAGCAAGATTGAACTAGTTGGCGTTAATTCTAAGCGGTATGTGTGGAGAAACCCAGGCACTGCTCATCACCTCCTGCCCAATGCAGTCCCAACAGTGAAGCATGGTGGGGGCAGCATCATGCTATGGAGGTGTTTTTTTTAGATGCAGGGACAGGGCGACTGGTTGCAATTGAAGGAAAGATGTTGGATCATTCCCAGGAAGACTCATGGATGTACTAGCTCAAAAGGTGCTTCTACTCAATACTGTGCAAAGGGTCTGAATACTTATGACCATGTGATATTTAACATTTTCTTTTTTTTATAAATTTGCTAACTTTTTTACATTTCGTTTTTTTTTCTGTCAAGATGGGGTGCTGAGTGTACATTAATGAGGAATAAAATTAATCGATTGATTTTAGCAAATAGCTGCAATGAAACAAAGAGTGAAACATTTAAAGGGATCTGAATACCTTCCTTAACCACGTACATTTTTTACCCTTCTTTTACCTTCTATGTATCTTCTTTAGCCTTTTTTTTTTAATCTTATTTTGCCTTCTTTTAACTTTGATATACCTTCTATTTAAGTTTTTAGCTTTGATTTACTTTCTATTGCTCTTCTTTTGGCTAATATTTCCCTATTTACCTTTTCTTTACCTTCTATTTATCTTCTTTTGGCTTCTATTTATTTTTTAGACCTCTTTTTACCCTTTATTTAACTTCTATTTATCGTCTTTTGGCTTCTTTTTTCTTTTTTTTACCTTTACCTTTTATTTACCTTCTAGCTTCTATTTCCCTTCTATTTATCTTTTTTTGCCTTATATTTACCTTTTTGGAGCTTATTTTACTTTATATTTATTCTTTTAGCTCCTATTTACATTCTATGTATCTTCTTTCGGCTTATATTTACCTTTTATTTGTCTTCGTTTGGCTCATATTAACCTTCTTTTTTTTTTACCTTATTTTACCTTCACCTTCTATTTACCATTTTTTTAACCTTATTTTGCCTTTTATTTAACTTGTTTTGTTGCCTTTAATAAAACAAAACCTTTTATTTAATCGATTAATCGTTGCAGCTCTGCTGAGCTTTATGATTTTTGATACAGTTTTTGAATAGGATGGCATTAGATAAAGAAGGTGTACCTAATGAAATGTATATTTCTTGGAACAGAAAACCTGGTTACCGTTGGACCTTACCTTTTTCGGTCCCTGGTTGGTGAGCCAGGTTGCTACTTTGTTTTTTCCCGTCTCTTCTGGCACGGACACCGACTTCTCGTCTCCTTTGGCTGGAACGGTAGTCCCTTCTTTAACGTCCTGACTTTCTGAGAAGACAATAGGAAATGATCCCCTCTATTTACTGCTGGCCACATAATTCTTTATGAATTTTATCCAAGAGGAAACCAAAAACTGCAATAAAAATTAGGGATGCAGCAAAATGGAGACTGTGGACGATAAAACTGAAGCAAAATGGCGACCGTGAACATAATTCCTGCAGCAAAGTGAAATAAATGATATTCATATAGCGCTTTTTTCTCGAGATTCAAAGCGCTTTACATAGTGAAACCCATTATGTACATCATTAAACTACATGTAAACCAGTGTGGGTGGCACAGGGAGCATGTCGGTAGTGTCTTGCCCAAGGACACAACAGTGACAAGGATGGCGGAAGCAGGGATCGAACCTGGCACGGCTGCGCTACCAACTGAAACCATGGACATAATCCTGTAGCAAAATGGAGACCATAGACTATACTCCTGTACCAAAGTGGAAACTGGACTACAATCCTGCAGCAAAGTAGAGACTGGATTAAAATCCTGTAGCAAATAGGAGACCTTGGACTATAATCCTGTAGCAAAGTGAAGACTGTGGACCATAATCCTGTATCATAGTGGAGACTTTGATAATGTAGCAAAGTGGAGATTGTGGACTATAATCCTGTAGCAAAATGGAGACTGGATTATAATCCTGTAACAAAGTGGAGATCGTGGACTATAATAATGTAGCAAAATCGAGATTGTGGACTATAATCTTGTAGCAAAATGGAGACTGTGGACTATAATCCTGTACAAAAGTGGAAAATGGACTATAATCCTGCAGCATAGTAGAGACTGGACTAAAATCCTTTAGCAACTTTCTCAGTCTTTTTTGCCACTTGTGCTAGCTTTTTTGAAACATGTTGCAGGCAGCTAAAATTTGCACCAAAAAAAAGTTTACCAGTTCGAACGTTAAGTATCTTGTCTTTTCAGTCTATTCAATTGAATTTCGGTTGAAAAGGATTTGCAAATCATTGTATTCTGTTTTTATAAAAAATTTACACAATGTGCCAACTTCACTGGTTTTGGGTTTTGTACAAAGTAGTACCTGCTCGTGCCATTTGAAAAGTACGGTCACATTAAGCCGAGAAGGTAACATCTCAAATCTTCTATAAAGTGCTAACTCACCTTCCTTGTTGCCTTTGGCCTGTCCACGCGTGGTGTAGCTCCTCCACACGGAGCTGCTGTTGAAATAATTGTCCTTCACGAACGTGTCATCTGAACTGTCACTCTCATCCTCACTTTTTGACTCTTTATCGTCCTCGCCGTTGCTTTCCGCGGACGAGCCTGAGCTTTCATCTGTGGAAACCAGGAGAGGGCGATGAGAGAACACGACAACCAAAGTGGGGATTTTACGAGGGGGGGAAAAAGATACACACTGACTATTCACCTTTTTTGGCCTGTCGTCCAAAAGAGTTACCGGACACCAAGGCTGATGGTTGGATTTTTAACCTGGACATGTCCACACCGCTGCCCTCGCTGTCTGAACAGTGAGCCTCGCTCTCATAGCCCTCCTTGAAATTCTCCACGCTCTCAATGTGGTCCAGATTAGCAAAGTACTCATCACCCATCTCTAAACCTTCTTTGTCGGCAAAGTCATCGGTTAGGATTTTACCTGGAAGTGCAAAGGGGAAAGAACTCTTAGGGTACAGACATTGCATCTCCTTACCTTGTCCTGCCTCAAGGTACAGAAAATATTTGGGAAGCCCTGGTATATGTCAACATGATTTGTAGTATTGGACACTTCCTTGTTATAGCTAAGCAGAGTTAAACAACAACCATAACATGCAGTAACTACTGTCTTGTTACACAGCATTAAAACATGCACACAGTAACATTTTGTGCCACCTGGTGTGTCTCTTGTTCTGGTTCCCTGAATTCCTGTTCGGTGCAAAGGAAGCTTCAAAATACAAGTTGGTACGTTCTTTATATTTGCAGAGAATGAAAACAAGACTTAAAATCACAAGTCGATATTTTATTCACAACAGAACATGCATATTAGGGGTGTCAAAAATATCTCTTTTCAGATTAATAATTTTTTTTTACCAATATGTCCTGTTCAACCACTCAGCCAAATCCTATTGTTGATATATATGATCATATTTGCTGTACATATTTACTTTAGAAAAGAGAAGTGTTGGATACTTCTCTTGCTGCTTTATTTGTATTTGGACTTTATTAAATGTTTGGGAAGCATTGTATTAAACAAAAACAGTTTTCTTTTAAATAATATAGACATTTATCAGAGCGTTTTTTCTATTTTATGGAGGAATATAGTTAATCATAGAACTGGCATGCAATGTTATTAAAGAAATGACCGAGAATCGATTCTGAATCAAATCGTTACCCCAAAGAATCAAATCAAATCGTGTGGTGCCCAAAATTCACAGCCTTAATGCATAAGTGTTTAAAATGAGGAATACAAAAAAAATGTATGGATGCCACAGGTCTCAAAATAGTTGGGACAGCCGCATGTTTACCACGTTGTACCGTCTCCTCTTCTTTTCAAAACAGTTTGAAGACGTCTGGGCATCGAGGTTATGAGATTCTAGAGTTTTGGTGTTGACATTCGCTCCCATTCTTTGCCTGATATGGTTATTTCTAAAGTATTTTTCTTTTAATGATGAACAAAAAGTTCTCCATAGGCAAAAGATCAGGGGCCTCACGTATTTAGCGGGCGTACGCACAAAAACCTGCATGTGCCTTTTTTTTTACGGCAAATATGAGATGTATCAAGAGTGAACCGGACATGGAAATATGTTTGATGTTTTTTGAGTATGTCATAGTCAACTCCACCTCCTACATGTAGTACATAATATAAATACATATCTCAAGTGAACAATCTTGTGCTCAATGGCAATATTATTATTTCACAAAAAATTAAATAAAATTGAATTAATAAAATAAAATTAAATTAAACATATCTCAAAAGGGTAATGGGAAGAAGTATACACTTTTTGAATCCCACTCTTTTTTACATAGTTACTTTAACTAATAGAAACATGCGGTGCCTCACACCAACTTCATGACTCACGTACACACGTGTCTACAGGCTGTGGATACTTTGGCGACACACAAAGGCAGTCCTTCGGGCTTTGCCAACATTTGATTTCGACAATGTAAAAAGACAAAACTAATTTCAATGCGTTTAATGCTTCATATTCATATTTGTGAGGACGTCTTTTAGTTCATCCAGGTGATCACTTTGCCATCTATTGCTGACACAATGTGTTCCCGTTGGCCAGTCTGGGAGACATAATGGCACCGGAGACGCTGGAGGAATGTCCCGACTTTGTGTCACGTGGCTGCTACCACAAGTAGCTCTCCTGTGTTGTAATAATTAATTGAGTACGGTAATCAAACAAAAGTCAGTCCTTTGTATCCTGTTTGATATGCTGGTAGGTTTACATTAAAAAAAAAAATTACCGCTGAAGGTGCATGGGAGAGAGGCTGCACTTACTCCGCTCAAAACTCAAAAATTCATACTTCAAGAAGTTTTTTTTTTATACAAGAAATATTTTAATGATATACAGATGTATTCAATGTGAAAAAAAACTTAATTAGAAAATACTAAAGGACACCAAAACGCATTAATTGAATTTGTTTTAATCAGCCCCTAAAGTCCTCTAGCACAGTGGTCCCCAACCTTTTTGTAACTGCGGACTGGTCAAAGCTTGACAATTTGTCCCACGGACCAGGGGGTGGGGTGTGTGTGTGTGTGTGTGTGTGTGTGTGTGTGTCATAAAAAAATACAATCATGTGTGCTTACAGACTGTATCCCTGCAGACTGTATTGATCTATGTTGATATATAATGTAGGAACCAGAAATATTAATAACATAAAAAAATAACCCTTTTGTGCGAATGAGTGCAAATTAGTGTAAATGGGGGAGGGAGGTTTTTTGGGTTGGTGCACTAATTGTAAGTGTATCTTGTGTTTTTTATGTTGATTTAATAAATAAAAAAATAAAAAATAAATACATTTTTTATTTTTTTTTTATTTCTTGTGCGGCCCGGTACCAATCGATCCACGGCCCGGTGGTTGGGCACCACTGCTATAGCACCTATAAAATTATGTTGCTGAATGGACGATACGTCTATTTTTTCTTCTTCTGATCATCCAAAATGTTGCCACACACACGTACGACGGAGGATTTTTGTCGGTCCATCTTCTGTCTGTGCAGCGCGAGCTCCGATCCTGCAGCCGTGTGTGGAACTGTCAGTTTGCCCAGTTAAATAAAATACAAAATAGTGCTCGCAAAACGGTGATGAGTGTTGATAAATCACATTGCGTGTGGTAAATATTTATATTTGCACTTTCTCCACCCAGTATTTTGGGCATTTTGATGATTAGCGTATATTTTGCATATTAATTAAGACAAAATGGATTGCACGCATTATTCTGCTCACTGAACAGACGCAATCCACTTTGCACACGTTTAGTAGATCAGCTTTGCTTTAGTAAATCAGGACCTGTGTGTCCAACTCCAACCTGAAGATTAGTATTGGACTTTGTCAGGGCTCTACCTTCACACATGGGTGTCCCACCTGAAGACTAAGCTCCAGCTAATAGCTCTTAACCATAATAAGGTGGCAATCTCTCAGGAGGGAAAATAAAAAATAAGAGTAAAATAGATCAAATAAAGTATCCTTTATCCACATTTTTATCCTCTACGTAGAGCCGGCCCCAACTATGGCACCCGTGCCCTTAGTCCAGCATGCCCAACAACGGCAGAAATTGCCTTTTGTGAGTGCACAATTACTTGGGTATTAAAGGGTAAAATTGTGTGACTTACCGGCATAGATGCAGACAAAAGAGCCCTTGGCCACGTCGTCTAAGCAGCGGATGCCCCAGCCTTTGTTCTGGGTCTTGAAGAGCTGAAGCCGCACCTGCAGGCCGTGCTGCACCAAACGGTTGGTGCACATCTGGCTGCAACACTTGCAACGCTTATTGCATTCGTAGATCCTGAGCAAGAATTACACAAGAGGCAAAATAAAAAAAACAATATAATGTGGTGACGTTAGCTTGCTTTTTAGTTCTTCTCTTAAAAGGAGGTGCGAGTGCAAATTGCTGACCCTGTGGGCAGGCACTCCTCTAATCGCTTGTGGAGATATCCAGCATTTGGGTTGATCTGTGCACCCGGAGTACAACCTGTGGCCTGCAGGGTCAGCTGGTGGCAAGAACATTTGGACCTGCAATGAAGACACACAAAGGAAATTTGAATACAACTAGTGGGGGGAGGACGGATTACAGATGTGTCGCTTCACTAACTTGTCCAGACAGCCATCAGTGCAATTACATCCAACCAGGAAGTCAGGACTTGTGTTGATGAACACTCCGTCTTCAGGAATGCGCTCTTTGCCTTGATGAGTAGACAAGAACTTTAATCCATCTCTTTGCTCTCTCTCAGATAAATCAAAGTAAGTCACCGAAAGGCTGACACGTTTTACAAATGTAGTTCTTACTGTAGGCAACGTTGGGAGGCGGCGTGGAATCGATCTCGTTGACGCAGGACAGCGGGATGTCCTCGTTTCCGCCGGTGATGTCAGGGATATAGTAGAAGGGCCTCAGCGGCAGGAAAGGACGGTCGACCAGCACGTAGGGATCGAGGCAGAACATCTCCAAGAAGATAAAGTCACAGCGTGTCTGGAAGAGGTAGTGCTGGATCTCGGCCATGTTACGGAGGCACAGCCCGCACGGGGCCTTGTAGATCACATGGAAGGTCATCTGTGGTTGCAAGAGAAGGAATTAGACAAAAGTCAATGGGTGTGCCTCTTGGTAGTAGAGTAGATGTGTCCAAATATTTTGACTTGTACGCATTGAACTAAAAATATTTGGCCGGGGGCCGAAAGATATATATATATATATATATATATATATATATATATATATATATATATATATATATATAATAGTTCTATATATAATAGTTGTCAAAAGTTTACATACACTTGTAAAGAACATAATGTCATGGCTGTCTTGAGTTTCCAATCATTTCTACAACTCTTATTTTTTTGTGATAGAGTGATTGGAGCACATACTTGTTGGTCACTAAAAACATTCATGAAGTTTGGTTCTTTTATGAATTTATTGTATACATACAGCAATGTTAATATTTGGTTACATGTCCCTTGGCAAGTTTCACTGCAATAAGGCACTTTTGGTAGCCATCCACAAGCTTCTGGCAAGCTTCTGCTTGAATTTTTGACCACTCCTCTTGACAAAATTGGTGCAGTTCAGCTAAATTTGTTGGTTTTCTGACATGGACTTGTTTCTTTAGCATTGTCCACACATTTAAGTCAGGACTTTGGGAAGGCAATTCTAAAACCTTAATTCTAGCCTGATTTAGCCATTCCTTTACCACTTTTGACGTGTGTTTGGGGTCATTGTCCTGTTGGAACACCCAACTGCGCCCAAGACCCAACCTCCGGGCTGATGATTTTAGGTTGTCCTGAAGAATTTGAAGGTAATCCTCCTTTTTCATTGTCCCATTTACACTCTGTAAAGCACCAGTTCCATTGGCAGCAAAACATGCCCAGAGCATAATACTACCACCACCATGCCTGACGGTAGGTGTGGTGTTCCTGGGATTAAAGGTCTCACCTTTTCTCCTCCAAACATACAGCTGGGTATTGTGGCCAAACAGTTACATTTTTGTTTCATCTGTCCACAGAACTTATCTTTGTCCATGTGATCAGCAGCAAACTTTAGACGAGCCTTAAGGTGTCGCTTCAGGAGCAAGGGCTTCCTTCTTGCACGGCAGCCTCTCAGTGTATGGCGATGCAAAACATGCTTGACTGTGGACACTGACACCTGTGTTCCAGCAGCTTCCAATTCATTGCAGACCTGCTTTTTGGTGGTTCTCGGTTGACTTTTGATCATCCTGACCAATTTTCTTTCAGCAGCAGGTGATAGCTTGCATTTTCTTCCTGATCGTGGCAGCGACAAAACTGTGCCATGCACTTTATACTTACGGACAATTGTCTGCACAGTAGCTCTTGGGACCTTAAGCTGCTTTGAAATGGCTCCAAGTGACTTTCCTGACTTGTTCAAGTCAATTATTTGTTTTTTCAGATCTGTGCTGAGTTCGTTTGACTTTCCCATTGTCGTGTTTGTAACCGAGTCTAATGACTGCATCACATGAGCCCTATATAAATGGGCTCAGAGGTGTCAACAGGTGTCGTCAATCATAATCACTCACATGAAGTTAAGAGGCCATGCCATGAAGCTAATTTGATTTGATTGTAACTTTTCTACATCACCAAAATGTATCATGTATGTTGCTCTATGTATACTTTTAACCCAGCATAGTTGATGCTTGCTTTGGTTTTTGGTTGAGACCAGGGATCTTGGGCTCAAAAAGGTTGGTGACCACTGCGGTATAGACTACAAAAAGATAAGAGGTAACAAATAATCCAGAAAGAGTACATTAGTGTAAAGTATAATTTATTCATATTCTACCTCAGTCCCACAATGAGTTCACTTGGTGTGAGATCTCAGGCGCATGGCTAATTTAAATAGGATTTGCGTATTTAAATGAGGGTTTGGACAGGTGGGCTTAATTCCACGTTGATTGGGATGTACAAAATAAATGTTCTTGGATAATGCATGCGCACTTAAATACATTAGATTTTTTTTGTGCGTACGTCTTTAGTATTTCAGCGCACACCATTTTTAGTAGGAAATATACAAATGTCATCAGACCCCATGACTTGAGTTGCTGAACTTCGACAGGTTGTCGACATAAACAGGTTTCAATTAAACATGACCGAACACTGTTGTCGAACAACGGCAAGCACACCTGAGTCCTACACAAGTACGCACTCACCTTGCGGTTGACTTTGCGCCGGCCCGTCATGCGCCGGAAATCGTACAGTAGCGGCGTGAGGAGGGGGTTCTTCCCCCGGTGGATGTCTAGTTTAATCGGCCGCACGCGACTCAGGCAGGTGGGGTGGCAAGTGTGCACCGTGTAGAAGATGCGGTCAGTGGGGGCACGGTACGACGGCTGGTGGGGGATGGTGGCCATCGGGTGGGAGATGGTGGCCATCGGGTGAGACATCACGGGCTGGGTGACCACAGTGGTCACTTGTCTCTGATAAGACTGCTGAGCTTGAGGGCTGCCAATTACTGCGGGAGTGACCATTCTTCCACAACACAAAACAAAAGTTATAGTTGAATATAATCATTATAAATGTTATAATTACGATTAATAATGAACACAATGCTTGGTACACTCACCTTTGCATGTTGCTGGTGGACAGAGACTGCATGACCTTAGAGGCATGAGTGCCTCCAACCCCAGGGATAAATGGAGAAGTGCTCTTCTTGGCCATCTGATGTTTAGGGCTTTATGGTAAAAGAGGAAAAAATATATTTTGTCACAACAATTTTTTTAATTTTTAAATGGGAGACATCACTTACTCAACACGTGGCGACTGAGTGAGCTGAGTGGTTTGTTGGGCTGGTGGCTGTTGGATTTGAGGTGTCGACACACCTTGAGCAGGTGGGGACTTGACAGGAGAAGCTCCGAGATGACCATCACTGGTGTACTGGACTACTGGGCCTTTACTTCTCAATGCACCTTGAGGGCAAGAACGGACAAATAGAGCAGACAAGCTTTGGAATGCATCAACTCGCCCTAACCCACATCCTAATCCGTATTTCATCCCACTCCCTCCGTTGCAAGTCTTAAGTTGTATGTCGTAATGTGTGCTTATGTTTGCTGAGGTTTTTTTCCTAGTACCACACTCCATCTCCTACACGAACACAGTTTGGGAGTGGCTTTTTTTCTCCCTCTTTGCGTTTTTATTTTTCCTGTCTTGTCTACCCCGTGTCGTGTTGTCATATTTTTCAAGCTGGCTGGCTGAATTTCTTCCTGAATGTTACAAAAAGTATGAGAATGTGTGAGCTGCTGCCTGCTCTCCTTTACTCATCTAATAAGTATCTATATGTCAAACTATTTACAAAAAGTTAGAATTTTTGGCAGAGATATATTTTCTGTCATTTTCACACTAACTCTGTCACGTCGTTATTTGATTGAATCAAGGAACATGAAATGCTCCGAGTGTTGCCGAGGGACGCTTGTCCATCGCTGTATTAGGGAGTACAAAATAAAAACAGACCTGGAAGACACCATCAAAGAAGGACAAAAACTGGATATTTGAAGTTTTGAAAGGTAAGCCAAGGAGACGTACTGTGGGGGGTTATTAGAAGGAAAAAAAGTGGCTGCTTTTACTGCTGAGCCGCAGTAAAAGCAGCTAAGCAGACCGGAGAAGAATTCTCACAAAAACTCAAATAAATGCCCTGTCAGATATTAAAACATATTTGGCGAAAATGGTTGACGATGAAAGTATTTTTTATTCTTATATAAATGTAAAAAAAATATGATTTGGGCTCCAGCAAAAAGGGAACTTTTCTCATGCAGGGCAAAAGGGCTAGTGCTTGAGCAGTGGTTATTACTATCTACTTGTGTTGTATGGTATACCTCTACTAATAATGAACCATGTTAATAAAGACTTAAAAACAGTACTACACTGCCTTCGAAAAATGCTGGTACTTTTTTTTTTATATCTGCATGCACAAAACCTAGGCTCATCAGTGTTTCCCATAAACTGCCAAGATACCTGTGGCGGTGGGGGCGTGGCTATGGGCGTGGTCACCATGACATCATTGAGTAATTTGCATAATTTACTACAATGATATGATTTTCTCTAAAAAGGCTCAAAAAATGTATACTTACTAATTAATAATAACAGTTTTGTTTTAAACGGACATCCATCCATCCATCATCCATTTTACAATATAATTACAACACTTTATGTACATATTTATATACAGATTTGAACAATAAGTTATTCACTGAAATATATTTATTAATTGTGGTTCTTACAAAAAATATATCTTATAAAATATAAAAGCTAAAATGTCTCTTAAAGCTCTGCCCCTTTAATTAGTGCATACTAAATAATTTAACTTTAGCCTACTACTACAACCATATTATTTACCAGCAACATAAAGTGAAACAGAGGCAGAGGTGTCCTGCCACAGTCAGTAACAAATAAACAGAAAACAGTAGTGGTGGTAGATAGACACAGAGCTTCATCAAACATCTGATCCACTGAACAAAGAGCTCACTGACAAAGCTTAACCTATTGTTACTATAACAATCTACAAGGTTAATGTAGGTTGCTTCTCTTTCTTCCCCTCCATTTTTCTGCATTCTTTCGTATCTCAAGTTATCATTACGTACAGGTATATGTATTGTTGCATTTGAACAACTGTATTGTTGATAATAAAGATAAAGTATTGGTATTGTTTATTATCAATAGCGCTATTTCTATTGGTATTTGTCTTGCTCCATTTGTAGTGTAATAATGCTCATTGTCTTTTCTGTATTGTGTTTTATTTTCGCTAACTGCTTATTTGCTATTACTTTTACCATCACATTTGTACATGTCGTATTTGCTGATGTTGCTCTGTTGTTGTTGTTGTTGTGTTTGCTGTTGTTGTTTTGTCTCTCTGTCTAATCGCCCTTTATCCCCACAATTTCCCCCTTTGTCTTCTTTTTTCTCTCTTTCTATCCCCTCCTGTCCGGCCCGGCTGCACCAAATGATAATATAAATACATTTAATAAAGTCAAATACAAATAAGGCAACAAGAGAAGTATCCTACACTTCTCCTTTGTAAAGTAAATTAGAACAGCTGATATGGGCATCTACATCAACTATATGATTTGCCTGAGAAGCTGGACAGGACAAAAAAAAAAACAATTAAATTAATTTTTTTTAATTAATTTTTTTATTTGTGGCAGATGTAATTGTTTCGTGGCGGACCGCCACATATAAATGAATGTGTGGGAAACACTGCTCATGATGTTGAGTGTGTCAAAACACTCACAAAAAGCGCATAGGAAGATTGGCAAAAAAAAGGCAATTCTACTGGTTAATAGGAGCATGCGTGAAGCCTAATATGGAGGTATTTGAGCTTAAAAACTACGATAAAGGTGACACTTTGCTTTAAACACAGAAGGGCTGCTTTAAAACATGACTCGTCAAAGGTGCCAATAGAGTATTATCACCTTTGCTTCAAACTTCGCAAAACAATTAAAGCATTCAGGGAGTTTAAAGAGTGACAGGTACTGTACCGTAATACAGTGAACTAGCTCCCCTGTTGTGCCCATACAGACACATAGACAGGCACACAGCTGGTTGGCTTGTTGCCAATTATTAGCGCAGTCAAAACCGCCCACGTAGCGTAAACTAATGCAAGTGAATGACGGAATTTTGTTACAAATTCCTGTTTTATCCTTAACGTGTGTTTTACCTGCTAAATGTCTTATCTGTGTAGTTTCAGTATTGTTTTTAACCTTTACTAATGATTGTATTTGTCTTAAAGCACAAACCAAAATTGGCAACCATAAATCATGAAGCATTTATTACAATGTCAATAAAGCTTTCTATTCTATTCTAACATCATCCTAGATTATTGCAGGCTATACATGTAATATATACACTTGCAATTTGTTCTATGGGTGCAATGAGAACAGCCCAATGTGTTTAATGTATTTTAATTTTATTTGTATTATTTAAAAATAGTTCTTTGAGCGCAAAACGGAACATATGTTTAATGTATCGTTAATGTTAAAATGAAGCCAATATGACATTTTGAAAAGTATCAAAATATATTTTAGTAGCGGTACCAAAATATTGGTATAGGGCAGGGGTCGGCAACCTTTACCACTCAAAGAGCCATTTTGGCAAGTTTCACACATTAAAGAAAGTAATGGGAGCCACAAGATATGTTTTTAAAATTTAAAATGAAAAACACCGCATACAAAGCTTAAACGCTTTGTGCTATGTTAACTAGGGGTCTCAGACACACGCACCGGCACGTACTTTAATGTGGAAATTTGATGTTAGTGGAGCCCGCGAGTTTTGAATGAATGTCGCTTGCGTCATACTTGCCAACCCTCTCATTTTTCCCGGGAGACTCCCGAATATCAGAGCGTGATGACACTGCATTTGGCGCCCTCTAGAATCTGCCCAATCAGTGTATCTGCTCGGCCACAAGTGGAATGCGGCTTTGGCTTGATAGCGTTACAGACAGCAAGGCTACTAAGTCAACAGCCACACATCTTACACTGACGGTACCAATACCCAGAATCCCATGCAGCCCTAACTCTTCCGCTCAACCAACGCACGGAGAGGGGGGGGTTGATGTGTGGGGGGATTTGGTGGTAGCGGGGGTGTATAATGTAGACCGGAAGAGTTAGGGCTGCATGGGATTCTGGGTAATGGTTGTGTTGTGTTTATGTTGTGTTACAGTGGGATGTTCTGCAGAAATGTGTTTTTCATTCTTTTTTGGTGTGGGTTCACAGTGTGGCGCATATTTGTAACGTAACAATGTTAAAGTTGTTTGATACGGCTACCGTCAGTGTAAGCTGTGTGGCTGATGAGTAAGTATGCTTTGCTGTCTCCTGTGTGAGCAAGTAATAACAACATGCAACATGTGGCTGGACTGGCATGCTGTATGTAAATGCTATAGAGGACAATTACTGCAGTGCAATTAGGGCATGCCCTTTATATAGTAATTAGAGTGTTAATACGATTATATTTTCCTGGGAGTAGTCTATGAGAGACACTGACATCCATAAGTCTCCTGGGAAAATCGGGGGGGTCGGCATGTATGTAGCTGAGCCGCATCAGAGTGGTCAAGGAGCCGCATGCGGCTCCGGAGCCGCGGGTTGCCGACCCCTGGTATAGGGACAAGCCTACTAGCTACTTAACTTTTTTCTTCTAAATACTAAATACTGTTGCATACTGTTTGTAGTTCTGTTGTAAAAAAATTAAATAAAAAGGCTGATACTGACAAAAAAAAATGGCCGATACCGATATAGGTCAAAATGCCAAATATCATCCCGGCTGATTATCAAACGAACTCAGGAAAAACCTTTTCTACTCTTGTAATAGATGTCATAGGTGTGCATGGACTGCAGTTAATTGTGAGCATGTATAATTCAGTTGTGTGCATGGACTGCAGTTAATGGTGAGCATGTATAATTCAGTTTTACCCATATTTGGTCGTGTCCTCTGCTGGCCGGCCAACTTCTTCTCCTGGGTGTTGGCAGTGGTCATCTTCAAATTGAACATTGGCTCTAGCCTGGTGGAGCCTCTGTAGATCCACTCTGTGCGCTTATCATCCTGATGACACACGTGAGTCCAACACAATCAGTGTGTGTTTTCATTGAGTCCTCACTACATAGGAAGTGGTCACCGCAACGTACCAGAAAAAGGATCTTGACCAAGCTGCCGTCCACTTCCTCTACTTTACTCTTCCACCAGGTTCCATCCCACTCGGTTTTGATGATCTGACCAACTTTCAGAAGGACCATGGGCCTGCTGGGGTAAGCTGTGATGTACTCCTCGATGAAGTCTCGGCATGACGCGTCCTCAATGTCTTCCCAGGTACGCTTCACTGTCAAACCAATCAAATGGAGTCAAACCAAACCCAATCAGATGATACAGTCACTGAATACCAGAATTCATTCTAACTGTATTATTTTGTTAAGAACACACATATAGTTAAAACATTGTCGTAAGTATACATGATGCACCAAATTTAACACAGGTCTTGGGCTAGGAATCCTTTTTGGGAATATAAATGGTTGCTTTGTTGACTGCAAAAGAGAGAGGTTGAACAACAGCTATTGTCTAAAGATTCCTATGTTTACAATTTGTAGCTAAAACCATCAGCCGCTACTTTTTTCCGACGCTTGGCATCCTGCGCTGCAGCTATGGATTTTTCTTCGGTGACGGCCATAATGCAAATATTATTATTATTTTTTTAAAAAGCAAAGAAACTAAGAAGGTGTGTTACTGTTTGTGCTATGGCGTCATCTTTTGGACGAGTTCGCTCACTGCAGGGGCTGCAGTGCCATTCTGTTTAGAGCTTTCCACCGGAAGTACGAGTGCCGTTCAGTTTTTCGAGCCATACGTAACGTTATTACTCGTATGGATTCTTCATTCATCACTCCAAGCAACATTTGTCAGTTTTACAATATAACTAAAACTGTACAATATAACTAAAACTGTACAAGCTATTGTGATGTAATCAAGTAAGCTTTGTTAGCATATATATATATATATATATATATATATATATATATATATATGGCTCCAAATGTTTGTTTTAGCAATAAATAGCTTACAAGGGCATCCTTTTTGTATTGTTGCAGTTTCACAAATTCCACGGTTAATTCACCTAAATGTCACCGTGGAGCGAGTGGGTCCATGACAATGACTTCTGTTTCGTTTGACAGACACTGTTTGACAGACACTGTTTGGAAAGAATTAAGGCATGTAAATAAACATTTACAAAATCTTTCTGTGTAAAAAAAACTTATTTCGCAACGTATATATCTGCGGTTTATAGTCCGATGCGGCTGATATATGGAAAAATATTATTTCTCTTAAAATTTTGTGGGTGCGGCTAATATACCGGTGCACTCTTCAGTCCTGAAAATACGGTAATCACTAACGAATAAACAATTAAAAAAAAAATCAAAATAATAATAGTAACTACAATAAATTTACATTAAAGAAATAGGAAAAAAAAAAAGTTTTTCTGTTAGTATTTTTTGGAATTCCGTTTTTTACCCTTTACACCTATTTTTAGAGGTAGGGGGAATAATTGATTTTTAGATGCATCGGAATTCCGACATGGACGATTATAGAATCAATTAGTAAACATCAATAAACGATTGATTTCAAAATTTGGCTGACTGCTGCGAGCCATATCACAGACAGATCTGACCAGCTCCTTTATTTTAGGGCACTTATGTTCCAGTTGTGCACAAATTTTCATTCATTTAATAAATGTGGGAACTAATTTAATTGTTTCTTATTCCAAATGAATTTTTTTTTAAGTTGCAAGTGATAAACGCTTATTTAGTGAAACGAAAAGAAATGTCAAACTGCATCAATACACAAATTAAAAGGTGCATCAATTATCGATTTATTAGTGCAAAACATTTTTAGACAATTTTGACCAGTATTTTAAGTCAAAGCATACACATACACATACACATGACCACCCCCGAACTGTGAACCATCACTGTAGACACTTTTCACCTTTGATCACTAAAGACACTTTAACTGCTGCTGTGACCCAAGGTCACATCCATATTTATACTGTTGACTGTCAATCAGAATGTGCAATAATATAATGTTACTTACTGTGCCTTGTATATACATTTTTATTTTTATTTTTAGCTAAGTACCGTGTGACTTGTTGAAGGGTGGACTAGCAAAGTAAGATTTTCATTGTACGGCAAACTGTCTGTTTAACTGTGCATATGACAATAAACAATCTTGAATCTTGAATCTTGAATTTTGAATTTTGTAAAGTGCTTTTACTTTTGCAAGGTACTTTTTTGAAACCATTATTCTTTATTCAGATCGGATATTGTGCACAGCACTGTTATTGTACAGGGAGATGTGTGCTGTTGTTCTAAAAATAAAAAAAAGAGCCTCTTTTAAGTTGCAACTGCTGTCCTGTTTGTACATTGATCTTATATCAAATGATGTCGTTCACAACAACACAAACAGATGAGATGTTTCTTCTCCTCAAAGTGACAGCATTTCACTCACATTTATTTCAATTTCCCTGATACTCTGCGTTCAACAGCGGATTCCGTTTTATTGGCCAATTCTGTTGTTCCGTCCATGGTTACGTGAACGCGGAAATCATATGCCTTACTTTTTGGTTGAGTTTAGTGATTATGATTTGGCATACTAGCGCTGTGTCAAATTAAAAGTAGCAACCATGGCGAGAACCCAAACTTAGTAAAATTTCTCTTTTTTCACTAATTCGCTACTCATCTGTTTCACTGTTACAAGCTCAGGAAACTGCATGCATGTTGCACGGCCAATTAATTGTCTTTTCATTTATAATATTTTTTTGATTGTGAGAAGCTAAAAATGTGTAATTAAAATTTGTATTATTGTCCAGCCTTAATCTCCTTATATGGAAGAGGTTTACCCGAAAAGGTTTGCGCGAGTCTGCCATTGTAGTCACTAAATAACTTATTTTTCTCTTGTTGTGTGGCAGACTGGCTCATATACGTTCTAGTTGTAACTTATATCTGTCAGTAGACCCCATATGGGAGCGCTAAAAACTACAACACGGTGGACGTGGAGTAGATGCAGTCGAAGTGGAGGCACGTAAATAAGACCGACCACAAAACGGAGTGCCCTGAAGCGAAGGTCAGAAAGCGGCTTGAAAATAGTCTTTAAAATGTAATATATGCAACATTTTGACAAAAGAACCACTATTACATGTTATGTAGACCACAAGGAAGTGTTTTAAATGTAGAAACAAATCATAATATGACCTTTAACTAACAAAACACCTGTAGACCCAATGAAGCAGAGGTTGAAGAACCGCTACGGCTCACTTGTCACAGGTTTTTACAACCCTGCTATTAAGAGAGAAAGGGCACTTACATGGTCGGCACACAGGGTAGAGGTCTGGTAGGTTGACATAGGAGGCGTAGCCATCGTCGAAGAAGATCAAGAACCTGCAAGACAAGCGAGATGAAGCAGACTCTCTTGCTTTCATTGCAATCTTTGCAAGATCTTGACTGCCCACCTCATTTGGTTCTTGGTGGTGGGCATCTCTGCTACTATCCCGGCGTAAAGCCACACCTGTTGGCTGTCCTTGTACTTTGCCACCACCCGGGCCCCCACAAACAGACTCTCCAGGGTGGGGTTATAGTCGAAAGCCACGTGGTTCCCCGAGAGCAGACTCTTGCCCTTGTCGAACTTGACTTTGTATTTGAATGTACTGCCTCCTGAACATTGGACACAGCATGGATACATCTACAGTTAGTGACCAACTCTAGTACAGCCGTTCCAAGAGTCAAGATTGATGCCCCGTTTTGCGTATAGAAGCGCAAGTAAAATGTCAATTAATGAATGAAAGGGCGCTTCATGAGAAACTTTGTTGCAAACGTATTCCTCACCCTTTTCTGCTCCGTTGTTAATAAGAATAAACAGGCATATTTCTTCATTCTTATTGACTCCCGTGGTGCACATTGTTAGTGCTGGGCTGGTAATTTGACGTAGATGTATCGGATCATCGTGCCACGAACATGTGCAACTTTATGTTTTTATCATGTTAAATGTTGCATGTTCTCCCCGTGACTGCGTGGGTTCCCTCCGGGTACTCCGGCTTCCTACCATCTCCAAAGACATGCACCTGGGGATAGGTTTATTGGCAACACTAAATTTGCCCTAGTGTGTGAATGTGAGTGTTGTCTGTCTATCTGTGTTGGCCCTGTGATGAGGTGGCGACTTGTCTAGGGTGTACCCCGCTTTCCACCCGAATGCAGCTGAGATAGGCTCCAGCACCCCCCGTGACCCGGAAAGGGACAAGCGGTAGAAAATGGATGACTAAATGTGTTATTTTGCATTAAAACATAAATTATTTTTTAAAAATTCCATAAATTTGTTTTAGTACAAAACATGCAACAAATTACATTCTAATTTGAATAAAAAAATATAGAAATCTGAGGTATATAATTTTTCTAACTTTTGTAATGGGGGAGGAACCTCAAAGTAAAATTCTGCTTAGGGCCCCAATTTAGCATGGAGCTGATTGAGCTCCACAATAGGTGTACCTAATCTTGTGTCCAGTGAATCTACATACTCTTCATAATGTTTATTTTCAACAATGTCTTAAATAAAATAGCGGTTACGTTTGTCTTCAAAATATGTCATTTAAACATTGTACAATTTCAAAAGATAATTATGAAACTTTTGGAGAGGATGGTTTTATTTTCGATCGAAAGGGAAACCAGCCTCAGAAAGCGGTATATAAATGTGACTGTGGAGCAAAATATACACTAAAGTATATCCAATATTGCACCACAGTCACATCAGACCATGGGTGTCCAATTGACAGCCCACAGTCCAAGTGCGGTACGCCGGCCTGTTCAGTTTGGCCCATAAGGACATCAGGACGTAAGGATTCAGGTCCACGGGGTGCTTTCAAACACTTTTAAATATCTGACAGTATAATTTCTGCATGTTTGCCACCATCAAAGGGACACTGTGAGTAATTCAGGATAATGACCATGAATTGCACTGAGAAGCATATAGGGCGCAGCAGATTTTTTTATATATGACCCAATCCGATCAACATGGTGCGAATAAACTAATACAAAAAGTCAACACACATGGTCACACATAACACTGCTCACTGAACTTTGTGGATATTATAAAAGATGTCAAACACAACACAATTCAAAATTTTAATCATTTAACCATTTAAACCCCCTGCAATGCATAATGGGAAAGAAAAAAATAAATAAATATATATATATATACATATATATATATATATACATATATATATACATATATATATATATATATATATATATATATATATATATATATGTGTGTGTATATATATATATATATATATATATATATATATATATATATATATATATATATATATATATATATATATATATATATATATATATATATATATATATATATATACACACACACACACATTGCGCCCCCAAAAAAGGGACCTAAAATCCATAATGGCTGACGACCTGTTCGCCTTATTATATTTGCTCGTTGATTTTCATGTGTCATGTCATGATGAACATCTATACCAGGGGTCCCCAAACTTTTTGACTCCGGGGCCGCATTGGAGTAAAACAATTTGGCTGGGGGCCGCGCTATTGATATATATATATATATATATATATATATATATATATATATATATATATATGTGTGTGTGTATATATATATATATATATATATATATATATATATATATATATATATATATATATATATATATATATATATATATATATATATATATATATATATGTGTGTGTGTATATATATATATATATATACAGTATATATATATATATATATATATATTATATCTAAATGTGTGTGTGTGTATATATATATGTAAATGTGTATATACAGTATATATGTATATGTGTATATACAGTATATATGTATATGTGTATATACAGTATATATGTATATGTGTGTCTATATGTGTGTGTCTATATGTGTGTGTATATATATATATATATATATATATATATATATATATATATATATATATATATATATATATATGTATTCATACATATATGTATTCCTCGCGCACTAATTGACTTAAAGAGCGCACTTGCTGCATGTCACGTTATCGATGGTAAAATTCATTTTTAGACAATATGATTTGCCTGAGTTGCTAGGAGAAGTTAGAAAATGGACTAGTAAGGACAAATTAAAAAAATAATAATAATACAAAAAAAATATATATATTTTTTTTTTTAACTTGGGACTTCCTGCGGGCCGGATTTTGGACGCTGTGGGGCCGTATCCGGCCCGCGGGCCGTAGTTTGGGGACCCCTGATCTATACGCATTTCTTGCAAGATAAAAATATTTTAGTTGTTGGAATAATATTAGTAAAAAATATAAAAACATAAGAAGAAATTAAATATGTCAAGGGGGTTAAAAAAGATATTACACTAATTTGCTTTATCTATAACTTAAAGCTGAGATGTTGATGCTTTATTCAGATAGTTTAGCATATGTTGATTGAACTACATTAGCTGCGTTTCCATTACCTCTAGAAATAATATCGCAATAAGAAACTGGTGCCCCATGCAGGAAAACGCGGGCAGACGGGTCGTCTTGGTGTCGCTCCGATCGGTCGGCCGGGGTCGAGTGAGGGCGCACCGTCGCACCTTTCCCGCAATAGAGGCAGGCTCGGAGAGACCCACATGCCCAAACAATGTTAAGGGGGCCGTATCCAATATTGCACTACAGTCACATTAGACCATGGGTGTCCAATTTACGGCCCACGGGCATTGCCTTTGAGCAACCCCTCGCTGCCTTCGTCTTCTAATGACATCACGGCAACAGTGGCTGCAATATCTTCCTCAAAGTGGAGTCTCGCGGGATGAGATTTTACTAGAATTACAGCTCATGACGCAAAACACCTTTTAATGGAAACACCTACAAGTCGCAAATGTACTTTATTGAAATGTTTTAAATATCGCTTTTATTTTATGAAAAACTGCAATGGAAACGCAGCTAGAGTATTGGTTTGAGTATCAATGTGCAAAATGTATCAAAGGGGCCCCCGCATTCTTTAATTTTTGTGAATGCTGCCCTCACTGGAAAAGGTTTGGACACCTCTTAGGTGCCCTTTAAAATCTTTCATTTTAAGGGGTGTCTTTAACTATGTTATATTGTACTGTAATATAACAAAAGTAATTGAGTGTCTGTGTTAGTGTACATACCGACGGCGTTGACAGCAACCAGGGTGCCTCTGTGCCAAGTTTTCATCCGTTTCTTTCCCAGAATGATCATTCCGACTCGGAGTTCATCTTCCCTCTTTTTGGGGCTGGGGTGGGTCATGTGCTGAGAGGGAACCTGCGATATGATCACTGCTGGCGTTGCAGGATGGATACCTTGAAGGAGGAAATGACATATACTTTTAGAGCTGAATAAACAATGACAGTGTGTGTGTGTGTGCGTGCGTGCGTGCGTGTATGTATCATTGACTTGCGGTGAGGTCATGGCTAGTGAGTGTAAAAGGCCTACTGAAACCCACTACTACCGACCACGCAGTCTGATAGTTTATATATCAATGATGAAATCTTAACATTATAACACATGCCAATACGGCCGGGTTAACTTATAAAGTGACATTTTAAATTTGCCGCTAAACTTCCGGTTCGAAACGCCTCTGAGGATGACGTATGCGCGTGACGTAGCCCGGGGAACACGGGTATGCCTTCCACATTGAAGCCAATACGAAAAAGCTCTGTTTTCATTTCATAATTCCACAGTATTCTGGACATCTGTGTTCGTGAATCTGTTGCAATTATGTTCATTGCATTATGGAGAAAGAAGCTGAGCAAGCAAAGAAGAAAGTTGTCGGTGCGAAACGGACGTATTTTTCGAAGGAAGTCAGCAACAACAGTACACAGCCGGCGCGTCTTTGTTAACATTCCCGAAAGATGCAGTCAAGATGGAAGAACTCGGATAACAGAGACTCTAACCAGGAGGACTTTTGACTTCGATACACAGACGCCTGTAGAGAACTGGGACAACACAGACTCTTACCAGGATTACTTTGATTTGGATGACAAAGACGCAGACGTGCTACCGTGAGTATGCAGCTTTGGCTTCTAAACATTTGATCGCTTGACCGTACGTGCGCAACTTTTTTTTTGCGTATGTACGTAACTTTTTTAAAATATATAAGCTTTATGAACCTTGGGTTAGGTGAACGGTCTTTTGGGCTGAGTGATTGTGTGTGTTGATCAGGTGTTTGAATTGTATTGGCGTGTTCTATGGAGTTAGGAGCTAGCATAGGAGCTAGGAGTTAGCATAACAAAGACGTAGGTGTTTTTATGCAGGATTAATTTGTGTCATATTAAATATAAGCCTGGTTGTGTTGTGGCTAATATAGTAAATATATGTCTTGTGTTTATTTACTGTTTTAGTCATTCCCAGCTGAATACCAGGTACCGTGAGTATGCAGCCTTGGCTGCTAAACATTTGATAGCTTGACCGTATGTGCGCGTCACGTACGTAACTTTTTAAAAATATATAAGCTTTATGAACCTTGGGTTAGGTGAACGGTCTTTTGGGCTGAGTGATTGTGTGTGTTGATCAGGTGTTTGAATTGTATTGGCGTGTTCTATGGAGCTAGGAGCTAGCAGAGGAGCTAGGAGCTAGCATAACAAACACGTAGGTGTTTTTATGCAGGATTAATTTGTGGCATATTAAATATAAGCCTGGTTGTGTTGTGGCTAATAGAGTATATATATGTCTTGTGTTTATTTACTGTTGTAGTCATTCCCAGCTGAATATCAGGTACCGTGAGTATGCAGCCTTGGCTGCTAAACATTTGATAGCTTGACCGTATGTGCGCGTCACATACGTAACTTTTTTAAAAATATATAAGCTTTATGAACCTTGGGTTAGGTGAACGGTCTTTTGGGCTGAGTGATTGTGTGTGTTGATCGGGTGTTTGAATTGTATTGGCGCGTTCTATGGAGCTAGGAGCTAGCAGAGGAGCTAGCATAACAAACACGTAGGTGTTTTTATGCAGGATTAATTTGTGGCATATTAAATATAAGCCAGGTTGTGTTGTGGCTAATAGAGTATATATATGTCTTGTGTTTATTTACTGTTGTAGTCATTCCCAGCTGAATATCAGGTCACCCCGGCTCTCACAGCATCTTCCCTATCTGAATAGCTTCAACTCCCCACTAGTCCTTCACTTGCACTTTACTCATCCACAAATCTTTCATCCTCGCTCAAATTAATGGGGAAATTGTCGCTTTCTCGGTCCGAATCTCTCTCACTTCATGCGGCCATCATTGTAAACAATAGGGAACTTTGCGTATATGTTCAATTGACTACGTCACGCTACTTCCGGTAGGGGCAAGCCTTTTTTTATCAGATACCAAAAGTTGCGATCTTTATCGTCGTTGTTCTATACTAAATCCTTTCAGCAAAAATATGGCAATATCGCGAAATGATCAAGTATGACACACAGAATAGATCTGCTATCCCCGTTTAAATAAAAAAAATTCATTTCAGTAGGCCTTTAATAGTGAGGGTCCCACTAAAGGGGAACTGCCCTTTTTGGGGGAATTTTGACTATCATTTACAATCCAGATGTAAGACAAGAACACATGTTTTTCTTTTTTGTATGCATTCTAAGTCATAAAATACAACAAGTACGAGGTGGCTAACAATGCAGCTAATGAGAATACATCACCCTCTAAAAAAACATCCAAAAAACGCCAACAATTCTCCATTTACATCTCGTGACGTGAATATTAACCAAGTATTAGCGATATTGTTATTATAAGTGCGTACGCAGACAAACTATTTTTAGTGGGGCCGTGATCACAGAAAGCTAACTAGCTTGTGCAGCTACAGTATTGACATACTGAGCTGAAGCATCACTTCTGAGCTGGTGAAAGTTAATTCCAGATTATAAATCATGCCTCGAGAAGGGTGCGGCCTTAAACCGAGAAGTTGGTCAACTTTGACATTTAACTTAGAAAAGGCGCTGTTTTTTTTTTAAAGTCATCTTGAGGTGTATCATTAATTCTACATTTAAACTGGAAAATATAAAGATCCCATTAGTCGGCATCTCAGTGAGAGCAGACATTGTACAGTACGTGGTTGTTTTATTGTTTGTAGTTTGTATTTGTTGTTTAGCACTTACTCAGCAATACTGCCACATGACGCTTAGTGTTTCACTGAAGCTGGATCTGTTTATCCCTCAGCTTCTAAAACTTGTAGATCATCCTCCTTATATTCAGCTCAAAAATATAGGTTTCTGCATCATCACATCTATGCTTATATATTTGCTTAAAATGAGCTAAATACGTCAATATTACATGTTATTATGAATGTGCTTGATACAGGGCCTCGTTAACCTAAGGGCCCACCCCCCATAACCTCAACAGTACCCCCCAACCTTCCCGAAAACACATCTGGATTTTACTCAACAGAACGGCAACAATGCAAAAACATCATCCATTTTTAAAATACATTCTTTCATGAATATGTCTCCTTTCCGACGGGTCTGTGCAAGTGCAATAGAAGCCAGTCAACTTCAAGTAAAGTGCTGGCGTCACGGAAGACTGCCTGTGTTTTTAGCTCAATAGATAGATAGATAGTACTTTATTGATTCCTTCAGGAAAATTAAAATAGTAGTACACTGGCCTTTCACACAGGCGCAGCGGGTTCGAGCCCCGCTCAGAACAGTAAAGAAAAAATAAGCAGCCGAAAGAGAGAGAGAGAGAGAGAGAGAGAGAGAGAGAGAGAGAGAGAGAGAGAGAGAGAGAGAGAGAGAGAGTACACAATTGCTAGACGAAGCTGAGCTGTTTATGATTGATGACTATGAACACCAATAATTGCATTCTGCTGTCAAAACCAGGGGCCCCTTATTGGGTGGGGGCCCTGGGATTCAGCCCAGGTAAGCCTGTGCATTAAAGCGGCCTTGGCCTGATACTACATTAGATGTATACTTGCAGTATGTACATAAAATGATGATGGAGGCTTTTTACAGCACTTTATAGGCGGAATGTAGCGACCCCCAATGTCTCCATTGGTAGCTGACTTTTGCTAGTGTTTATTTACGATTTAAAATGCATAAAAAAGACAAATAAATGTGTTTTGTTCTTACATAAGGATTGTGACTGATATACACAATTCCAAAAAAAAAGTGCAGATCCCCTTTCACCAAGTCAAACATCTTGTGTTCATGTAAAATGGGTGGAGTTAGCCAAAGCAGCTTACTTCTCTCAGTAAGAACAATATATTAGTTATAAAGATTTTAAGATTATTAAACTGGCTAAAGGAAACATGATTTCAGCTACAACTTCAAAGATGGAAGGCTACCAGTAAAATCTCATACTAGGTGAATGCAAACAATTTTTTGTCACTGACGAACAAATGTATACTGTAATTGGACTGCAATATATTATTTAAAATGTTTTACTTGGAGGATCTTCGCCTTGAATGCCACAAAATTCCGTAAGGAATAAAAATACATTGATTTTTTAAAATGTTTTAAGTACCAGTACTGCACCATTTAAGCATTGGCACCAATCAAAAATTATAAATATTAACAATACAATACACAAACATATCTTTCTAATTTAAGCATTGGCACCAATCAAAAATTATAAATATTAACAATACAATACACAAACATAGTTTGTGTGTGCGCGCACCTGACTGGGCTGGAGATCTGGGAAATGAGGCGCCCGGAGAAGGCCTGGTGATTATTTGCACCAGTTTGTTGACCTGCTCTGTGGTTTTATGGAGTGCAGTGGAGGTGTCTTTTACCTAGCAAGAACAAATAATCACCATCATCATCATCATCATCATCCTCCTCCCCCTCCTTATCATCATCAGCATCACCCTACAGTGACAACTTATTTGTCCAATCACAATGGGCAACCAACAGAAATATTAAAAAAGTCTCAGAGTAGAGTATATTTTCACAGTTAAAAATATGTCTGAGAGGTGCCACAATAATGCAGTGGAAGTGTGTACAATATTACATTGTGTGTTGTGGAGGATTAAAAAAAAAACAATACATTCAAGTTTTTTCTCCTCTTGTTACCCAGGAGCTTCTCCATAAGCAGCTTCCTCTGGGGCTTGGGTTTTGCGCCAGAAGCCTTATGAGGTGCAGGAGGTTTGGACAACATTGTATTCAACAACATTTAAAATATGTCCACATACAGAACATTTCCTCAACCCCCAAATCCTCCCCCCAAAAATATGCGGGCTAAAAATTGCCCCAAAGTCACACTTTGGACACCCCTCATGTGGAATGGTTTTACTCGCATGTAATTGGTCAGTGCATTTCGTGATCTGATCAACTACTTTGGTAAAGTTTATAAAAGCTGCACTTTGTCGAAACTTACAGTACCTGAACAAATATTTGACATAAGCCCAGGTCCACGTAGGACTGCATCTGGGTCCGAACTCAGACTGCCAGTTCGTGAGCCCTGTCATCGATAGGGATGGGCACCGCTCACATTTGAACCAATACCGTACCAATTTTCGGTACTTTTGTGTGCGTTAATAAATGTTAATTGTTTGATAATCAAATGTTTTTTGTATTTTTTTATGTAACATTTAAAAATGAGCTGATTATAATAACTGTGCTGCTCAGTTCATTTGCATTGCAGTTGCACTTCCAAGACATTAGATGGCAGTACTGTACAGGCTATCTATGGTATGTTGTCTAACTCGGAAGTAGCTTTTTCCATGAAGCGGAATGTGTTATGTTGTGCCCTACTAAGTGTTTATACTGTAAATATTGTGCTTACTACACACCAGCTGTTACATTGTAACATTCATTTTAGTTGTAGTTCTCATTACCAAATTTGGAGATGTTGAAATCGCTAATGCTAATAGTAGCCTGTCAATGGCAAATCCCATGTAAATTAGCATCAAGCTAGAGCATTTTGGAAGAGTAGAGCCTTACTTTATGTCTGAGCATTTTTTACAAAGCATACTTGCTTTGTTGGTGTTTAAAATTGCAACATTTCTTTGAGGGAGTTTGGCTGAGTCCGCCTTGAGTGCAGCTTGAGTGATTGTTTACGTGAGCCGGTGTTTAGTCTGCAACCGGACGTGAGGTCACGTGCAACAAAGGTACTGAAATGTGCCACCGTTCAATTTTACGTAAATCGATACAGACGCCTATAAAAGTACCGTATTCGGTACCCTTCCCTATTCTTAGGGCTTCTAAGAATATCAATAAACTAATAGGACCGTAATAGAACAGGAGGAACTTTAATTCCAGGAAGAAAAAAATATACTTTTGTTACTTTGATGAAATAAAAGCAAAACTTTTAATTATCTCCGCCATTTGTACTTGTTTTTCGTAATAGTTTTTTAAAAGCATGGGGGGAAAAAAATATGCAAAAACATACCGTAACTTCTTAATCTATAAGCAGCGACTATTTTCCAACGCTTTGAACCATGCGCTTTATACAACCTTGCGGCTAATTTATGGATTTTTCCGGTGTGATGGAGCACGTTTGTCTCCAAAGATTGGCAGCACATTCACACACTCACACTTGACTTTCATTTCACTCGCACCTATTCCCTGCTGTCAAAGTCATCATATTAGGAACACCAGTAACACCTTTTTTCCCCACTGTTAAATACAACTTAACGTACCTGTCATCCAGGTTGGTTAAATATGTTTTTTTTCACCCGCACGTCCACGAAATGTACACGACGCACCCCCAATGTCAAAGAACGACCCGGCCATCGAAAACGGGAAAAACCCGCCGCAGGGAATGGAAATCTACAATCAAAACAGGCTCTGAGAGTCGTCTTCTTTGGCATGTGCAGAGGAGGGGGAGAAGGACAAACGAACAGCGATTTATGGTAGATACTGGAAGACGACCGATATGTTCATTTTTCCAGGGCTGATACCGAATATTAGTAGTCAGTCAAGAAGGGCAATAACTGATATTTGGAGCCAATATTCATTTAACATCAGGGGATTTTACAGACACCTTTATTACATGTGTCTCAGAGGAGCATCAACATTTGCAATTCAAAATATGGCAAATCTCCTGGGAGAATTGGTCAAAATATTGGATTTCTCTATATCACAATAACTTGCCATCTTCTTAATTTTATACCATTTTATAGCAGTTTATGAATGTAATACATTGTAAGGTTCCCTGGTGAGGAACCCTAAAATATTGCGAACATTTAAGTAAAAACAATTCTGGGCATTTTTCAAGCTGGCTCACATAATTTATCCCTGGGTGGTACAGAAAGTATGAGAATGTGTGAGCTGCTGCCTTCTCTTCTTTACTTTTACTGTGTAATAATCTCCTATTTGTTAAAATATCTACAGAAAGTTTGGATTTCTGGGAGAGATCTCTTTTCTGTCGCAACTCCATCTCTGCAGTAGCGAAAAACAAACAAGACACCAGGAAAGAAGGACAAAAACTGGATTTCCCAGCAAAAATGTAAAGTTTTTGACAGGGAGGCGCGGTAAAAGCAGTTGAGCAGGCCAGACAATACTTCTTAAAATAACTCAAATAAGTGCCCTGTCAGATAACAAAACATATTAGGAGAGAATTATTGACAATGAGAATAATTTGTATTCTTAAATTAATTTAAAGATGTTGGGATCCATGCAGTTTATCTACTTCACTAATTAATTTTTTTTTTTAAATACTGGTATCATGTGTACATGCAGTTCTGTTGTAGCTGCAAGAAAATCAAAAAAGGCTAATATACGTCAGAATGCCTAGTATCGGCACGATAATCGGCCTGGACGATAACCGGTCGATCTCCAGTAAATTGTTGTAATAATAATAATAATAAAAACAACGGATTAGATTTATATAGCACTTTTCTGACAACTAGACCAGGGGTGTCAAACTCATTTTAGATCGGGGGCCACATGGAGAAAAATCTACCCCCAAGTGGGCCGCACTGGTAAAATCACGGCACGATAACTTAAAAGTAAAGACAACTTCAGATTGTTTTCTTTGTTTAAAAATAGAACAATAACATTCTGAAAATGTACAAATCATAATGTTGTTGGTTTTTTTTTACACTTGCATGTTGCGGTTAATAGTATTCTACCTTTATTTGTCGTTATTTATACTTTCTGAATAAATTATGTAATAATGTTCATCATTGGTGTTAATTTTCAATCTATCAAAGATTAAAAAAAATAGTATAAAAATCAAATTACAGGATGTTATTTATGTAGTTTGCTCATTTTCCTCGACTGATGTAACTAACATGTGGTTTTTTGGTTTTCTTTTACATATGTAGCATAATCTACAAAGATACAAATAATTGCTATTGCGACATCTAGTGGACAAATTTAGAACAGCAGTTTCTTTCATTAAAAAGTTTCGGCTCATTTTTATACTTAGCAAACTCATCCCGTGGGCCGGATAAAACCTGTTCGCGGGCCTTACGTTTGACAACCCTCGACTAGACACTTAAAGCTCTCAAAGTGAAGTGAGAACCCATCATTCATTCACTCCACATTCACACTTGGGGGTGGTAAGCTACATTTGTAGCCACAGCTGCCCCGGGGTAGACTGATGTTCACACTTGCGGCTAATCGACGTGTGCGCCCAATATACAGCTTTTGCAAAATAGAATTTGTCCAAAAATTCAATGAGCGTGGCTTAAAAACAGGTACGCTTTACGGCCCGCAATTTACGCTAAATCGATTTTTTGTGAAAGTAATCTGGGTTGTCGTTTTCAGTTCATATCCAGAAGAAAGGGCTTAAAATGGTCAAACTCTCCATCTTCCTTACCACTGAATCTTTGACAGGAGTGACAGGTTTCTGCGGTGGGATCACTGATGTGTCCAGAAAAAGAGAAACAAGATATTATTTTCACAAAAAATACCTAACAAACTGGGTGTGGTGCGTGCACAAAGAAGGAACTTACAGCAGCCAACAGCTATGACGTCGTCGTCGTCGTCGTCATCATCATCGTCGATCTCGATGACCTCGGAGGACAACAAGCGCCCGCTGCCCTCGTCATCGTCCGAGCTGCTCTCTCTGTACACGAGGCCTTTCTGCTGATAGGTGGCCCTCACAAGCATCTCACACTCCATGAGGGACCTGACGGAGAGGACGATCCAACGAGTCCAAATGCCAAATGCGTGTCTGTGTTTGTGTCACTCACTCCTTAGCAGCTTTGAGGAGTTTCTCTGTCTTTTGCTCCTCTTCCTCTTTCTTTTTCACCTGCTTCTCCAGCTCAGTCAGCTGAGCCGTTTTCTTCTGCACCATCTCGTTCTGCTCCACCGCCTCATCGATCCACTTCTTCAGCTCGTCCAGAGAAATGTTTAGTTCTTCCTCCAGACTGGCATCCCAGCCGTCTACCTCCATTCTGCGCAGAGACAGAAAAGGACATTTTGTCCAAACAGACCGTAGTCAGACCAATGTGGTCTGTAAATGATGCAAGGCACTCGTCCACACCAAGACCGCTAATACCACACCACCTAAGCCGCGCTTACCCTTTAGACTTAGACTTCCTTTTATTGTCATTCAAATTTGAACTTTACAGTACAGATAAGGACGAAATGTCGTTGCATTAGCTTGTTGTAGTGCAGGATAATAGAGCAATAAGGTGCAGATATAAATAAATACATTACTGTACGGATAAATATATTGTACTTTTGCATATGCATCCACGTTTATGGATGTATGTTATATTGTCTTTATATTCCAGCGAGTTAATCCGTTTTTGGGGGGAATTGAGGGGGTTATTATGATGCGTTCAAGAGTCTTATGGCCTTAGGGAAGAAGCTGTTACAGAACCTGGAGGTTCTGCTACGGAGGCTGCGGAACCTCTTTAGAGTCCAGCAGTCAAAACAGTCCTTGGTGGGGGTGGGAGGAGTCTCTGCAAATTTTCTGAGCCTTGGTCAGGCAGTGGCTTTTTGCAATTTCCTGGATAGGAGGAAGAGGATGATCTTTTCCGCCGTCCTCATCACTCTCTAGAGCAGTGTTGTTCAACCTTTTTTGAGCCAAGGCACATTTTTTTCATTGAAAAAATGCGGAGGCACACCACCAGCAGGAATCATTAAAAAATGAAACTCAGCAGCCGATATTGATAATAAAAAGTCGTTGTCGCAATTGTTGGATATGACTTTAAACCATAACCAAGCATGCATCACTATAGCTCTTGTCTCAAAGTAGGTGTACTGTCACCACCTGGCACATCACGCCGTGACTTATTTTGAGTTTTTTTTTGCTGTTCTCCTGTGTGTAGTGTTTTAGGTCTTGTCTTGCGCTCCTATTTTGGTGGCTTTTTGTCTTTTTTTGGTCTTTTCCTGTAGCAGTTTCAAGTCTTTCTTGACCGCTATTCCCCACACCTCCTTTGTTTTAAGCAATCAAGAATATTTCAGTTGTTTTTATCCTTCTTTGTGGGGACATTGTTGATTGTCATGTCATGTTCGGATGTATTTTGTGGACGCCATCTTTGCTCCACAGTAAGTCTTTGCTGTCGTCCAGCATTCCGTTTTTGTTTAGTTTGTAGCCAGTTCAGTTTTAGTTTCGTTCTGCATAGCCTTCCCTAAGATTCAATGCCTTTTCTTAGGGACACTCATCTTTTGTTTATTTTTGGTTTAAACATTAGACACATTTTTACTTGCACGCTGCCTCCCGCTGTTTCCGACATCTACGAAGCAATTAGCTACCGGCTGCCACCTACTGATATGGAAGAGTATAACGTGGTAAGTCTGCCGATCTCCAGACAGTACAGACACTCAACAACGGCACATTATTTGCGGATTATAATTACTGGTTTGCAAAAAATTTTTTTTAACCCAAATAGGTGAAATTAGATCATCTCCCATGGCACAGTGGTTGAAAAACACTGCTCTAGAGCACAGCTGTAACTTCCTGGCACTAAACCTGCGGAAAATTGCACTTTTCGGGTATCTCTATGTTTACATTTTTACAGTTTGCACTTTTTTGGTACATTTTATTAAGCATTCATTCCTTATTTTTAGAGATGTCCGATAACATCGGCCTGTCGGTATTATCGGCTGATAAATGCTTTGAAATGTAATATCGGAAATTATCGGTATCGGTTTCAAAAAGTAAAATTAACGACTTTTTAAAACGCCACAGTACAGAACAGTTGCGTCTCCCAGTCAGCAGCCCCTCCCCTCTCCCACACACAACACAGGAGTTGACGACTGCAGCATGAGAGGTTTACTGGCGACGCTTGATGACCTCATCAAAGCGCAGCGAGCGAAGCATAACAACAAGAATGTGTTGTTGCCGGTGCTGTAGCCGTGGCTAACAAGCAAGCTCGCTCGGTGACTGACTAACGACACCATGTCTATGGTTTGGGATTATTTTAAAGTGTGTCCGACGGATAAAAAACTGGCAATTTGCAATGACTGCAAAAAGTAGGTTATGCGAGGAGGAACCAAGACGTCTTCCTTTAATACGAGCAATTTGATCTCCCACCTCTGCAAGAATCATAAGGACATACACGATGAATACGAGCGGAAGATGGATGGAAAGCAAACACCGAAAAAAAGTAGTACCACACAGTTATCGCTTAAAGACTCCGCCGAGAAAAAACAAAAATACAACAAAAAACACCCCAGGGCGAAAGCCCAAGTTGTGGCCTGTCTCAACGCAGCATTTCAGAAGCTCTGGCTGACTGGTAGGTCACTTCAAGCACTCATCACTAGCTTGCAGCACATTTGTGTTACTCATACAAATACGTTAGAGCAGGGCAGATTGAGCCCAGTTTATAATTCTACAGTATGCCAGGCAGTCTTGCACTAAAGGAGGACTATGTTATTGTTTACTTTATTACTCTAGTATACCCTGGACCGAAGCTGTGTGCCTTCATTGTTTTTGTAGCTGTTGTTTTGAGGCATGTTTAAAAAAAATAAATAAAGCACTTTTTGACTTCACTAATGAATATGGCAGTGCCATGTTGCCATTTTTTTCCATAACTTGAGTTGAAGTTGTTCTCTTCTTTTGGAAAACCTTGTTACGTTGTTTAATGCATCCAGCGGGGCATCACAACAAAATTAGGCATAATAATGTGTTCATTCCACAACTGTATATATCGGTATCGGTTGATATCGGAATCGGTAATCACGAGTTGGACAATATCGGAACTTAGGATATCGGCAAAAAAGCCATTATCGGACATCTCTACTTATTTTTCACCTTCATTTGTAGAGGGGATGGATGGATGTTAAGTGTTCAATGTGGTTTTAGAATGTTCTTACATTGATTGTATAAGAACTTAGTTTTTTAAATGTGCTTTTTTCTCCTCATTCACCCATGTTTACCCTTTTTCCTACATTTTCACAGGGCGCCGTCATTGTGGCGACCCATGAGTCTTCCTGTGCTGTATAACCCTGTAACTGTATACTGTTACTGTAGGTTTGTACCATGAATTGATTTATGTACCGTGAATTGATTTACGTGGACCCCGACTTAAACAAGTTGAAAAACTTACCATTTAGTGGTCAATTGTACGGAATGGAGGTTATGGGGGTTAAACTATAGAATTCTCTTTACAATGAGATAAAAGACTGTAAAAATATATTCCAATTGAAAAAAATATATAAAGACAGAACAATAAGATCATAAGTGTTTACATTTTGCTTTATATTAATTATTTTACTTATTTTTTTTACTGGTTTCGTATTTGTTTTGTATCATCCCGTGAGGTGTATATTACTTTTTTTTTTGTTCGGTTTGTACTTCATGAAGTTTTGCACTTGTTGTGTTTTTTGTTTGTGTTCATTATATTTGGATGTAATTGTTGGTTTATATGATATCCATTAAGTAAGACTACGTATTATGTTGAAGGGGGCAGGAAAATATATGATTTTTCTTCATCCTGCTCCTTCTCAGGCATTGGTGTGTAAATGTGTAATTGAATAATTGAGGTATAATTGTCTATCGATCAAAGATGCACATCAATGAAGGAGATAAATAAATAAAAAATGAAATGAATATGTACTGTACTGTGCAATCTTCTAATAAAAGTTTCAATCAATCAATGTTCTTGGATAAGTTGTACTGAAAACTAATGTTGTCGTATTTTTTGATTGCACTGACAAAGTTATATTCTATTCTTATTTTTGCAATAACAAGGATCTTCCAATAAATGCCAGGCACTTTCTACAGTTGAGTAAATGTTGATACCTCAGAATAGTGCATTGTTTGCCTTTTGATTGATTGATTGATTGAGACTTGTATTAGTAGATTGCACAGTACAGTACATATTCCGTACAATTGACCACTAAATGGTAACACCCGAATAAGTTTTTCAACTTGTTTAAGTCGGGGTCCTATGTTTTGTTCTCAATCATGTTTTAGGTTGATCAATGAGTTTTGTGCTAAACATATTTGGCCAATAAAGCTGGTTGTGATTTTGATTCATAGGATGTTGCTGGTGTTTGATGCATGGGCTGATACTCGTCATTCACACAATAAACAAAACAGTTTTCATTTCATTCAAAAGTGAGCATGCTAGCATGTTAGCCTAGCATCAACACAACAAGAGCATCCTGTGGTTGAACATCATCCAGCAGGTCAGAAAGAAGAACAACGCCTCCATCTCAATCAAATTACAAATGCGGCACCATAATGCCACTAAAATGTCGATTAAACAAACATAAACTCACCTATCGCTGGGCTCCATCCTCCGTGTTTCTACTGTTAGCTTTTAGCTACAGCTACCTAGTAGCACCCGCTGTCGCTACACGACCAGTTCACGCATGCGCAACGATTACATCATTTCCGGTCGACTTGTTTTACGGCCGTCAAACGGCACGCAGTCTGGCCTGTTATTTTATTCAATTGATAGTGAATTACAAAAAACGATTGTTTGTCTTTGTTTCTTTCATTTTAAAATGCGAAAAGGTACTAGAATTAAAATCGCCAGTTAACAGAAACGGAAAAACAGACCAATCTGATGTCCCCCCCAATCTATAGACACCGGAAGTTTTATTTTCAAAGTAAAATTAATAATTACGACGGAATCCATGTGCCTGTTGTGACTCTGGCTAAAATATTTTTGGAATCATTTTAGACATAGCACAACGAGAACTGACATCTACAGAAATCTCGACGCAGATATCATCAGAAAATGAAAAACAGACCAAAGCAGCTTTATAAAGACAGGACCTCAGAATGGCCTGTCAGAAAAATACTATTGTATTATATAGAGCGTGATCAAATTATTTTGCCTCCAATTCCGTGTGATATCTGCGTATAGATTTATCTAGATGTCAGTCCTCGTTGTGCCAAGGTAAAAATATTTTCTGTGTAGGGCTCAAAATACATTTTAGCCAGGCACACGGGTCCCCTATTGTCCCCACTTTTATTTTGAAATAAAAACTTCCGGTGGCAGAATATAAAAAAAAGAAATCAGTTTTGGTATTTAAATGGGGATTTAAATGTTTGTTTTACAAAACGAAAATCAAACCGATTTTAGATGTAGTTATTGCTCTTCGACACCAAAAAAGAAGAACGTTTTAATTTTCCATTTTCTTTTTAAATTAAATGAAAATAAACCACCTCATGATATTATTACACACATATTCATTAGATTTACTTGCTTTTAAAATCAAATTTAAAAGTGACAAGCAAAGATTTAACTATTTCTTTTAACACAAATATTTTTGTAATATCAATATATAAAAACATATTTGGCATGATCAGATATTAGTATTAATATATTACAGAATTCATGATATATAAAGATTGACTTTTTTTTTTCGTTCAAAATTGAAAGAACGAATACATTTAGTAGAAAAAAATTAGGTTTTTTTTTTACACACATTTTTTGCAGGCTTTTGCAAGCCTTAAGTTTGACACTTTTGTTCTATACTGTTTAAATAATCATGTGGTCATGACTGTAATGGATTGTCCGGGGGGTATTTCAGGTATGTAGTACAAATTTGTTCAAGATTATATTTCAGTTAAAAAAGTAATGCAATAAAATTATAATAGAACTAATGTAAAGTTTGAATGCAGTAGTTTGTTGATTTGATATTTAATCGCGTGTTCTTATTAGGTAAAAAAAAAATGCACAGGTAAAAAACATGCAGTTTAAGCAGAAATAAAAACATATGTGCAGTTTTTATTATATATGACATATAAAGTCAATTGAAATGCAAAGTAAAAATTGTTGACCGGCTATATATTTTATCCATCCATCCATCTTATCTGAAGTCGGGTCACGGGGGCGGCAGCCTAAGCAGAGAATCCAAGACTTCCCTCTCCCCAGCTGTTTCATCCAGCTCTTGCTGAGGCGTTCCCAGGCCAGTCTCTCCACCGTGTCCTGGGTCTTCCCCATGATCTCCCACTTTTTTGTTTTATACCAGAAACAAATTTCATCATTAAGTACAAACCCCGTTTCCATATGAGTTGGGAAATTGTGTTAGATGTAAATATAAACGGAATACAATGATTTGCAAATCATTTTCAACCCATATTCAATTGAATGCACTACAAAGACAAGATATTTGATGTTCAAACTCATAAACTTTTTTTTTTTTTGCAAATAATTAACTTAGAATTTCATGGCTGCAACACGTGCCAAAGTAGTTGGGAAAGGGCATGTTCACCACTGTGTTACATGGCCTTTCCTTTTAACAACACTCAGTAAACGCTTGGGAACTGAGGAGACACATTTTTTTAACCTTCTCAGGTGGAATTCTTTTCCATTCTTGCTTGATGTACAGCTTAAGTTGTTCAACAGTCCAAATAGCACTGGCATCCAATGTTATTAAAAAGTATTGATTTTGAATCGAGAATAGTTTTGAATCGAATCATTAACCCCAAGAATCAAATCGGATTGTGTGGTGCCCAAAAATTCACAGCCCTACTAGCTACTATAGGTAAGGTTGTATTTTTGCCTCATTCCAGTGAGAATCCTGCGTACGACTGTAGCATTAAGCAGTGGGAGTATCCAGGACTAGCTGCAGTGTGCTTAAATAACAACCAGGTAGCAACTGTGAGCAGATAATGCGGTTTCGTCTCTTTTGGACTAATCAGGTCTTACCAGGTGGCTTGTCCATTCTTCACTCACGCTTTAAGTGAGGGATGAGGTAAAAACTAACTCAGACCCTCCATCCATCCATTTTCTGCCGCTTGTCCCTCTCGGGCGGAAGGCTGGGTACACTCTGGACAAGTCGCCGCCTCATCACAGGCCGCTGGAGCTTAAATGCTACCATGAAAACAAGAGACATCAATGTCTTTCTTCAATAAAAAAAAAACAATATACCCCAATCTAAACTTAAATAATCACATTACTGTCTGAGCAATTGAGCAACTGAAATATTAAATTGTCTACATTGTGTGCTCTCTGCAATACTCGAAGCAAAATGACAACAGGAAGTGTGAATTTGCGTGACGTCACAGAAACCGGACGTGACACACCCAACATGTTTTTTTTTCTTTATCATTAAAAAACAAATTATTAAATTAATACGGAAGAAGATGAACATATTAAAACACGCAAATAAAAATAATATGGATCTTTAGTAGCTAGAACAATAGTATATCAAATATTTCCATTGCCAAGAAGGTATATTGTGATGGTATGTGTTTACCGTTTTTAATATTAAAAAATAACTTGGTTGCAAGTGCATATAAATAGTTTTCAAACACCATACTTTGATTGTAATGATAAGCGTTACAATCTTGTTAACAGTAATATGACAATTTCATAGGGTGACATCCATACTCACATTTAATGATGGCTTAAATTTCCATAAAATGCAGCTCCAAATTTTAGCCGTTTAAGGGTATTCCACTGCAATTAAGTTCTCTTAGACCTGATACAAACCAAACAAAAAACACCTAATATTTCGTCAATATATCAATTTAATAAAAAAACCAAACAATTTGTGTTTACCATTTCATAAACATTTACAGAATATTTATATATTTGTGTTTCTATGAGTGATCATTGTTCACATCAATGGAAAGAAAACACACCCTGCATAGAAAGCAACATCACAAAGAAAGATCCTTGAAAAAAGGGTTTACATACATTATAAGTGTGGTACATACACAACACAAATGATCATAAAGACGGTGAAAATTACAACTTGGGCTGGGCGATAAAACAATAATATGTATCACGATAAGACGCGTAATCTATATCAATAAAAATTAAGTTTAAAATTTTTCTTCTTCGTTGGGAAAAAAAGTACATTGCAAAGCAAGGTTGGTTGCATGAACAAAGGCACTCGCTCTCTGGTGACCAAGCAACGCAGGAAGGGATCACTGATCAGTGGGAGTGACACGCCAACAGCCAATCAGGTAACAGTATTAACTATCACGTTTGGTTGCGGCGCTTGATTCTTTGCATGGAGTAAGAAGAGAAAGTAAAAATTAAGAAAATTGTGGTTAAAACAAAAACAGTCACCTCGACAGTATGGCAGTTTTTGGGATTTTTTTCAAAACGGACCGTAGTTAGACCAATGTGGTCTGTAAATGCTGCAAGGCGCTCGTCCCCACCAAGACCGCTAATACCACACCACCTAGAGCACAGCTGTAACTTTCTGGCACTAAACCTGCAGAAAATAGCTCTTCTCTGGTTTCTCTGTTTACATTTTCACACTTTGTACTATTTTGTTACACTTTATTAAACATTTCTTACATATTCCTTATTTTTGCACCTTCATTTTAAGAGGTTATTGTTAAGTTTTCAATGTGATTTTACAGTTTTGTTTACATTGAGTGTTTTCCATACTTGTGTTGACATTTCCTTCCCTTTCTGTCTTGATAGCTGAGGGGATTATAATCAGAGGAAGGTTACATTTGAAGTAAAAATGTTTACATTTAATATATTTTTCTCCTAGACCTTATTTTCCATAAGTCATAAAAAATATCAACAATTATCGATATTGACCGATATAAACACCTATATCTTGATACACTTTTCAGCCGTATTGCCCAGCCCTAGTTTGAACTCCTCTTGACAATTCAAATGATATTTTTTAAGCGACAAACTGAGTATAGAACACAAAAAGGTTGAGTTGTGTTGGCAACGATTTCAGTCCAGTTCAAACAAACAAATATTCACAATAACACATTTTTCTTACTTGATCATTTTGTTTTTTCCCATTTGTATCCTAAATACCCTGATTAAACCATTACAATTTCCACACCGTAACAACACCGATCAACCAATCAGAAGTTCACAACATATTTCTGTTAAATCAAAAACGACAATCATGCTTTCCACAAACAACAATAATAATTAGGGACGACATTTATGACACAAATAAAGAATGGCTTTAAAAATGACAATTGCTGATTTGTAGATTATTGCCGTGTGCGTTTTTTTGTTGAGTTTTCTTTAAGAAAATGAATACTAAGCTCCCATACGTAGTACAGAGTAATGCTTGGTGATATGATGCACACGCATGCATTCATACATAGAACACATTAGTCATTGCAACACTGCGTGTGTGTGTGTTGAGGAAACACATGGATTAAAAAACAAAGTAAGAATTTGTAAAAAGTGTACTCGTGAAGGATACAGAAGCTGAGACAAGTGTCAGAATGCAAAAAGCACAGACAATGCGGTCGATTTAAAAAACAAACGCACATCTGACGTTTCCTGAGAGTTAAAGAAAATAATAGATTGATTAGTCTGGATGCAAAATGCCTGAGAGAAAAAAAATAACAGAATAAAAGGCCATAGTGTGTGTGAATTTACCCACTTCCTGTGTGTGTGGCCGAAAACATTGGCTGGAGCAAAGGTGAACAAATGAATAATTGTCATGAATTACAGTAAATCCCGGACTATAAGCCGCTACTTTTTCATTCGCTTTGAAGCCTGCAGCTTATAAAACGGTGTGGCTAATTTCTTCGCTGACAGCCATATTGCAAATAATTAAAAAAAAAAACCAACAACTATGTTTTATTGTTTAGGCTATGGCGCCATTTTTGAACGAGTTTGCTCACTGCAGGTGCTGCAGTGCCCCTCTGTTTATAGCTTTCAACCGGAAGTACAAGTGCCGTTACATCTTCTAGCCCACCATAGCGTTTCTACTCGTATGGATTCTTCATTTATCACTCCAAGCAACGTTTGTAAGTTTTACAATATAACTAAAACAATTCTTACTTACTAAACCGTCCCATGTGATGTCTGTAGGAGTGTTTCCATGCATATTTATGCGTGCTATCGTAATGTAATCAAACTAACGTTGTTAGCATTAGCTAATATGCTAACACATTTACCAGTGTCTGTGTTAGTATTATTCACTTAAAATGGCATTCTTTTTGTATGTTTCAGTTTCGTAAATTCACCAAGACGTCACCGTGGAGTTATTGAATCTGTTTAGCTGATTGGAGAGCTAGCTCACGCATCTAGTGGGTCCATGGTCGTTTTACTGCCGTGTTACACACACCGTTTGGAAACAATTAAGGTATGTAAATTAACATTTACAAAATATCTCTGTGTAGTACCTTATTTAGCAGTGTATATATCTGCGGCTTATAGTCCGGTGCGGCTAATATATGGACACATATTTTTCCGTTCTAAAATTTAGTGGGTGTGGCTTATATAACGGTGCGCTCTATTGTCCGGAAAATACAGTAAATTATTTATCTAATTGTAATTAAATAATGATGATTGTAATGAGCAGCCTCGTCTCTTTCTTGACCTGCAGTTAAGATACGGTAAAATGGCTCCGTGTTGCAGCAGTGCAATGGCAGCCATGCGAAGCAAAGCGAAAGAAAAGAAAGAGAGGTGGACGAGTAAAAGAGGACAAGAAGTGAGCCGAGGACTAAAAAGAGGGAAGACCTGTTGTCACTCGTTAAACGGAGGGTACATGGAAATCTCAAAGTCGTCGCTGCCGAAGTTGTTGGGCTGCTCCAGCATTGACAACACGTCCTGAAAACACATTCAGACATGTTAGTACACAATTGTTTTAAGACACTATTATTATCATTTAGTTCTTAATGAGGCTTTTCTTAAAAATATATATTTTACCTTACGAGCTGCATCACAAACAAACACTACAGCAGAGCTAAGATAGGAACGAGGTTTCTTCGCTAACAACAGTTTTTGGATCTTTTTTCATTAAATGTGTTTTCCATTAATTACAAACAATTTAACAATAAAGTAAACCGCATGAAAATCGGTTTGAAAATGAGCATTTTATGATTTATTTTCTTTACACATGCTTTGTATTAAATTTGATCGTTGCCCTGACTAAGATGGCCGCCACATAGACACATCATGGCTTTGGGAGCCGTTTAAAAAAACTTTATGTTTTATAGTTATTTTCATCAAGGAAACAATCACAAATATCAGCTATAAGATAAGATGTGGCTCAGAATACTTATCCCCATGATTTGACAGTGACAACATTCTTTTGAACTTTCTCTATGTAGCATGATAGCATTTTAGCAACAGAAATAAAAATACACAACTAATAAGAAGAATAAATGCACTTATGGATATAAGAACTAAAAACACAACTGGAATAAAAATGAGGACATAATAAAAATGTGTATACACGATTGTACGTTTGAACTACCTTGCATGTCAGAAAAATAAACCAGAAAAGTAAATAAAAAATAAATAAAAATAAAAAAAATTGTAAACTTATGTACATACATATATATTTATTTTTATGTAAAAAAAAAAAAAGAGTGTGACTTGTCCAGGGTGTACCCCGCCTTCCGGGAATAGGCTCCAGCACCCCCCGCGACCCGAGACGGACAAGCGGTAGAAAAATGGATGCATGGACAAAAAAAAAAGTCAATCCGATTATGCCATGTTTTATTTAACAAATTTTTTATTCAGGTCGCCAATATGCATGGCAGCCACTGTGTCTCCTTGTATGGTCTTTTATCGCACATAGCTATATTGAGCATTTTACTTGAAGGGTTTCGATCAGGTAGGAGCACATAAAATATTTTTACCGGCTCATCAAATTCCTAGCTTGTATTACATCAATGTTTCCCACACACAAATTTATTTATTAATTTACAGTAACTTTAAAAAAAATTTGGTTTAGCGTGTTCACCCCCGCTTAAAAACAAAATATAATTGGAACGTCTGTAATTCCAACTCCAAACAGTAGATGGAATTGTAATGCAGCTTTCTAAGACACATCATACACATACCACAGCTGGCTTGTTGTAATGTAATGTAATATAATATAATATAATGTAATATAAATATAAAAAATCCAAAGCATCAAAAGTAAAAATCAAAAGTGAAAATGATGTATCAGTGATATACATAATTAATTCCTTTTTTGCCACTTGTGCCAGATTTTTTTAAACATGTTGAAGGCATCAAATTCCAAATGAGCTAATATTTGCTAAAAATAACAAAGTTTACCGGTTTGAACATTAACTATCTTGTCTTTGCAGTGTATTCAATTGAGTATAGGTTAAGAAGGATTTGCAAATCGTTGTATTCTGTTTTTATTTACGATTTACACAACGTGACAACTTCACTGGTTTTGGATATATATATATGTATATATATATATATAAAATGTTGTATCAGGACACCCCTACTAATTATTTTAGTGTGTGTGTGTGTGCGTGGGTGTATATATATATATAACTATACACACACACGCACACACACACACACACACACACACACACACACACACACACACACACACACACACACACACACACACACACACACACACACACACACACACACGCTAAACCAAATTTTTTTTAAAGTTACTGTACACAACATTGACATTCAACTTACAGCCAGAGATAGCGAAAAAGACACGAAAAGCCGCTCGTTTCATTTTTTTTAACATGCATGAGGTTTATGATTAATTATTCATCTAATATATATATATATATATATATATATATATATATATATATATATATATATATATATATATATATATATATATATATATATATATATATATATATATATATACACACACACACGCACACACACACACACACACGCTAAAATAATTAGTAGGGGTGTCCTGATACAACATTTTTACTTTTGATGCAAAACTGATATTGAAACCTTGAGTATTAGCCGATACCAATATTGAATTAAAAACGATATCAGCAGGAATCATACATACGTGTATTATTTTGTAGTGTGGAATGTTAGAAAAGGTTTGATCAATTGAAATGAGTCAAACAGGGAACAATGGTAGGTATGAAAAATATTAACATATATATTATTAACCGTCTGGAATGGAGTTATGCTGTCTTTAGGTTTAAATGGAGTTGTAAGAGTTTTTTTGGTGACACATTGTGGCCACAATAATTCATAAAGTTAATCTCATGGCGCAGTAAATTGAATGATGCGGACACGTTTGTTACTGGATACTTTCTAATACGGTCCTACTTTGGAGACCTTGCGTAAGTAATATACAACTATAATTATTTGATACTTGCTCATATTGACAAATGTGCTGTTTTACACTGCAATATTGTTCAACGATTATTACATATGTCTAGCTTGTGTGCTAACTGTTGTGCAGCTGCAAGCGCCTACAATGTTTGGTAAATGACCAACCTTGTGGGCTTATTGGGGGACATTTAGATGTTAACTGGCTGTCCAGCTTTGCAAAAGTAAACACGCTGCAGGTCTGCTTGTATCTGACATGATGTCACACAATTTACACTGCTACCAATCATGCAAATTACACAATGACATCATGCAGCCAAGAAACATTGCTGCACTCACGGTGAACATGTCTTGCTGGTTGGCCTGTGCATGAGGGTGTTCTGTGTTGCTCTGTGAGTGCTGCTGGCCCTGCCACTGCGGCCACACTGCCTCTGTTGCCCGGGAGGGGAATTGCGACTGAGAACCATCTGGAAGAGAAACCGAGTGGTGTGAGGTTTTCCCGGGAGATGGAGCCAATTGTGAAGAAAGCCTACCAAAACCGTTGGCGCTGATGGTGGCACGTGTGTTTATTGGTGGGTAATTTGTGCTGCTGCTCTGGCTAGGAGCTGCCCCTGTGGGCATCTGTCCAAAGGAACTGGTAGAGCTCCCTCCAAATCCAACCATTGACGCAAATGGTGGAGACATGGTCTTTGCTGCTTGGGGAGCCATCTGCTGCTGATTAAAAACACTGAATATTACTGCTGACACCAAATAAAGTACATTAGGATATGCTTCAAGTAGTCAGTGTACAGTGTCTATAGCAGTTTAGATCCCGTACCTGATTGTTGAACTGGGTTCCAGCACCTGTCCCTGGACCAGGCCATCTACCACCCGGTCCTCCATGGAGGGGGCTGCCAGTGTTGGAAGGGGTGACAGGCTGCGGGGCTCCATTTTGTCGGGACATCTGGGCCAACATCTGCCCTGCTGAGTGGGCTGGCTGTGGCATCTGTGGGGCCATACTGACCGGCCTACATGACATCATAGCGTCAATCAACATTCTACTCAACTTCTAGTGTATCATTTAAAAATAACACTTGGAGGGAAAGCAGGTAACAAGAAACTGTGTTTAAAGGGGAACTGCACTTTTTTGAAATTTTGCCTTACATTCACAATTCTTAAGTAAGACAAGAACACATGTGTTTTTCTTTTTTTAATGCATTCCAATTTGTAAAATACGGCAAGTACGAGGTGGCTATCAATGCAACTAATGGGGGTCTACTATTGCGCCCATAAAGTCCTCTAAACAATGCTCCACTTACATATTGTGACTTGTACATTAACCAAGTATTAGCGATATTGTTATTATAAGAGCTAACTCTGAGGAACTACTTTTAGTGAAGCCGTAATCACAGAGAGGTAACTAGATTATGCAGCTATTGACATACTGAGCTGCAGCTGCATCGCCTCTAAATTAGTGAAAGTAAATTCTAAATTATAAATCATGCCTCTCACCTGGATAGTAAGTTAGTCAACATTGACATTCAACTTACAGCCAGAGATAGCGAAAAAGACACGAAAAGCCGCTCGTTTCATTTTTTTTTTAACATGCATGAGGTTTATGATTAATTATTCATCTAAATTGTAAAATATAAAAATCCCATCAGTCGACATCCCAGTGAGAGCAGACATTGTACAGTGAGTGATTATTTATTATGTTCATAGTTTGTATTTCTTGTTTAGCACTTAGCAATACTGTTACTTGCTGGATCTGCTTATCCCTCAGCTTCAAAAACTTGTACAGTAGCTCATCCTTCTCATATTCAGGCTCAAAATTAAAAGGTTCTGGATTATAAGTAGTTGTTGTCTCTGATGAAGTCTGCCAAGAGTAGTAGTGTTGTTGTTGAAGGAAATAGCAAACTGTGTCTGTGAAATTAATACGCCGCCATATGCATAAAATGAGCAAAATACGTAAATACTACATGTGATTATGAATGTTTTATAAGGGCAATAGAGCAAATTTCATTAGCTCCATTTTTAGCTGACTTTTCCTAGCATTTATTTACAATATAGAATGCATAAAACAAAGAAAAACATATGTGTTCTTGGCTTACATAAGGATTGTGAATGATAGGCAAAATTCCCAAAAAGTGCAGTTCCCCTTTGAGGCCTTAATTTTCGAAAAATCTATTCAATGACTTTTAATGCTTTTTAATGACCCAAGGAAAGCCTGTATTTGCTGCAATTGAGGATTATTGACTTAGAAGAGTGTCTCTACAAGCTGTATGGAGATACAGTTAGCTGCCAGCCAACTCTGTCAATTATTCTGGTAGGAAGACTGAGCATCAAAATAGGAATCAATGTTTATAAATTTGGATGATCTCCGGAGGATTGGAATGTAAGACCTCGTTCAACATCGATGCCCGATGCCCAACCCTACTCCTACGCCGCCTAAGTCAGCCAGTGTCCACTGTGTAGTAAATAAAGTAACTGCAGGGTATAGTGCCCAAGTTACATTCTATGACTTTAAATTCTATATCATTCAACACAGACAGACGTCCTACCTGTACGCGTCAGAGCGACCAGCAGGGAAGTTGTTGACCACCGGGTAGGTTTGGGTAGAGGGTGTTGGGGTGGAGGGCATGCCCTTTGTCTGACTGGGGCTTTGGAAAAGGGAGGGGTACAGATCCGGTTTGTCAAGACTCTTGCTGTGGTCGGGCCCAGCCGCTGTCACTGGCTGCACAGGCATCTGAGGGAGACAAGAATAAAGTGACTTAACAGAATATATCCACTGAAGTTCAATATGATCACAAAAAAGGAAGTCATATGTATAAATCATGGGTGTGCAAAGTTTTGCCACTTAGGGTTGCACACTGAAAAATCAAAGCATGCAGGGGCCATTTTGAAAATTTTCATTTTCAAAACCAAATATAGAGTTGTTGTTTTTTCACTTTTAGGGCTCCCCTCAAGTTTGGTCTCGGGGACCCAGAAGGGTCTAATTCATAAAAATGCTAAACATAAGTCATACATATTGTATTCAATGCTTAAATCTCAAGATCAACTTCAGGTCTATGTGTCCAAGTAAAGTCCTTTTTTTCTTAATGTTTTATGCCCTTTTTTGTCAAAAGCCTGCTTATTATTGCAAACAATACCCCCCCCAAAAAAATATTCAAAGTGGAATATTTGGTGTGAAGTAATTGGTCAATAATTCATAATAACATTAATAATAATTCCTTATTATTTTTGAAGCTATGACAGTTTTCAAAAAAATAAAAAAATCCACTAAAATTCTAGGGGATCCAAAAGGCCACCTCTCAAAATTATTAAAAGAGGTAATATGCTTAAGCACCTCGATCAACTTCAGATCTGTCGATTATACGTTTTTATTATTTTTTTCATGTTTGTTTTTGTCAAAGAAAACAACAAAAAATATGCAATATTTTCCCCCAAAAATATTTTAAAGTGGAATTTTTTATGTAAAATAATTGGAGCCTTGAATAGGTCAATAATTCATTCAAACATCCATTGAGATTAAATATATATTTTTTCTGAGCAATGAGTTTTTTTTTAAATTAAATCGGATTTTTAGAATGTACTGCAGGCCGTTAAAAAATTACCCGCAGGCCGCAAATGGCCCCCGGGCCACACTTTGAACATAATAATCCCTGCATTCATTTGGTCTTACTTACTGACTATTCTTTACGTAACAACAAAAAGGAAGTGGGGAAAAATTAAAAGTGGCCGTTCTTAAAGGGGAACTGCACTTTTTTTGCTTATCGTTCACAATCATTATGACAGAAAGGAAACACACGTCTTTTTTAGGATTCTAAAGATGAAAAAAGGCTTACAAGATGGGGCTAATGAGAGTCCCCGATGTAGCCTTCAAAGTGCTCTAAACCCACCATCAACATTGTATATACACACTGTAAGTATACATATAATGTACTGTAGTAAGAGGCACATTCATAACAATATGTAATATGTACAATATTTACCATATTTTGGTCATTTTAAGCATTACCAGAGATTATTTCCTGGGCGCACTTCATTTCAGTGCCCATAGCAACTTCCGTCAACAAATGTGTTTTTCTACTTCCGATTACTATTTTTGGACAAATGAGGATTGATAACCTTATCTTTTTTAACCTGAATATACAAAGGATGAACTGCTGGTGATCAAAGCTGAGCGAGCACGAAGAGAGGGTGAACCGCCGGAGCAGATGGAAGCATAGAGAGTTAGGACCGTCGTGACTTGATGGTAGGTAAATGTGGAGCTGGCCAAACTATGCCGACAGAGATGCGGTGCTTCTGCTGCACTGGAAAGGCTTTTTGCATCTGGCGAGAATGACACTGCTCAAAGAAACTGCATCACAATAAAAGACAAAACTGTGTTTGCTCTAACAAACCTTTCAATGATAGAAACTTTTTTACACCTACCCAAAATCAGGGCAACTTGACCAAACGGACAAATATCCTTCAAGTAAGTCACTATATTATTGATTATGATACACGCAGCACATCATGCTTGTTACAACTATGCACTGTTGAGCTAGATGTGTACAAAAAAAACATGAAATGTGGGCTAATACTTTACAGGTACTGTAATATTATTGTTTATGTTTTTCAGTCAGTACAGATTGGTGTCCTATCGCATTGTGTTGTGCATTACAAACTCAAAAGCCATTCAGCTGCTGACGTACAAGATAGCTTACGGCTAATGCCGTAGCAAGGCGATGTCTTACTACGCTAGAAAAACAGTTCCTCAGTGTTCGCTCTTACAGCAACAATGTCGCTACGCTTGGTTATTATACAGGTTTCGGAACGTAAATTAAATTTTTGTGGCGGTTTTTGGGTGCAGTGATTTATCTGCAGAATGGATTGTTACCATTAACCACCTAGAAGGAGCCAATTGTTACAAATTACAATGCAAAACAACCCAAAAACATATGTGTTCTTGTCTCTCAGGATTGTGAACGATAGGCAAAATTAAAAATAAGTGCAACAGGTTCCCCTTTAACTTTACCTGGGAGATAGTAATGGGTCCTGCCTCGTACATGCCGTCTCTTGCTACGCCCCCTTCCACCTCAGCCTGCTGCTGTTGCTGCAACTGCCTGTCAAATGAAAAAAAAAGAGGATCAATTCCACGCCCCACTTGGTAAGTGACAAATACACGAGGGAACCCGCCACAAGACACCATAGCAACACAAAAAAAAGAGGAGAGGAAGGTGGAGTTATTTTTAAAGGACATGTACCGCTCCCATGCTATGACACCTGAAACACATGGAATTAGAGGCTAACAGACATGCACTATTCCGAACACCAGCAACACTGGAAGAAAGAAGTCGTGAGACATGTCTGTGGTGTCCCGTGAAGAAGATGCGACTACTATTTTCCTTGGCTAGGGACGGAGGAGAGTGACGTCCAACCTGCTCTCACCTGGTAGCTACCTGCCCTGGGCTAAGCACCACAGGGGAGGCCTTTAAGCTGCTCTGACCCAGAGAGGAGGGCAACAACCCGCTCGGGGAGGAGATGGGAGTAAGGGGCTCCTGACCTGCGTTTCTACTGCCCCCGGAGGTGGGATGAAGGGGGAGACAGGGATCAGTGTGAGGTTGATGGTATACAGTAGTGACTGGGGTTAAGCAGAGGCATTCAGAATTCTCATAAATTACACAGCAATGATTATTAGTAAGGTTCTTCATTATCTTTAATAATAATTCTTAATTAAACAAAGTAAAGATTTTACAGTAAAAGACTGGCAACCCGGGCGGCAAAATCTTATAGTAAAAAAAGTGGTTCTGTTTTTTAGGGCTGTGAATCTTTGGGCACCAGACGATTCGATTCAATTCTTGGGGGTAATGATTCAATTCAGAATTGATTCATAACAATTCTCGATTCAGTTCTATGAACAACTACATTCCTCCATAAAATGGATGAACTGCTTTGCTAAATTTCTTTATTTTAATTTACTTAAAAGAAAACTGGTTTTGTTTAATAAAATTCTACCCAAACATTTAATAAAGTCAAATACAAATAAGGCAACAAGAGAAGTATCCAACACTTCTTTTCTAAAATAAATCTGTACAGCAGATATGATCATCTACATAAACAATATGATTTGCCTCAGTGGCTGGACAGGACAGATTGAAAAAAATTAAAATAATAATAATTAAAATATATATTTTTTAAATTAATTCTTTTTTTAATCGCTTAAGAATCGTTACAAATAAGAACCGCGATTAATTTTTCCTTTTAGAGTAATGCATTGTAAAAATGACCATAGAATTTACGGTTAACAAAAAAAAAAACTGGCAGCTAAGTTGGCAGAATTTTATTCTAAAAAAAGAAAGAAAGTGGTATCGTTTTTAATTTAACAGTTATGCACTGTAAAAACGACTGTAGATTTTTTGGTAAAAAAAAAAACAAAGAACACCAGTAGCCAAAATTTAAAGACAAAAAAAATATTTATAACTAATTATATTTATAATTTTTTTTTAGTACTGAACAGATTCGGTACAAAAGTGTACTGATTTCCCACGTGCATGCATTAATAGTAAGAGACAAAAACGCCTCATGTCATGTATGAACTTGATAAACAAATGCAACACGGCTTTTGGTTAAAGGGAGTCTGGGCTCGTGACAGTGCTAAGGAGAAGCTAGAGCTTGAAAACACTCCAATTTCATTAATCACTTGGCCTTCCCGGTGAAATATGTGACGGACAAATTCAAGTGGATAAGACGATGTGTCATTGTTTAGTTTCGAGACGTGGGAGCTCTAAACAAGGAGCTAAAATATGCAACCAATAATGCCGCACTTCGGCCAATAAGTAACTTCACAAAAATGAAATAAATCGCGCTGTTCAAATGGTTGCTGTTACACATGTTTATGTTGTTGAATTTTCATAAAAACAAAACCTTGTAAACCCGGGGGCGTTCAAATGGTTGAAAATCTTGTCCATCTGCATAGTCGAAGAATGAGATTAATTATTCATTAATGACATGTGCGGTGGTAATTCCATTTTCATTCGTAATCTGTTTAAAGCTGGGCGATAAATCGATATCAATAAATATCGCGATAGACACGTAATTCATATCTATAAAAAAAAGTGTTCAATAAAATGTTCTTTTTTTTTTTCCTTCTGTGTCGGAAGAAACCGGAAGTTGCAAAGCAAGGTTGATTGCATGAACAAAGACACTCGCTCTCTGGTAATCGAGCAACGCAGGAAGTGATCACCAATCAGTGGGAGTGGCACACTAAGAGCCAATCAGGTAACAGTATTAACTATCAAGTTTGGTTGCATCATCTTGTTGTCTCGCGGTTGATTCTTTGCATGAAGTGAGAAGAGAAAGTACAAATGAAGAAAATGTGAATAAAAGAGGAAAAGTCACCTAGACAGTATTGCAGTTTTTTGGATTTTTTTAAAATAGACCGTAGTCAGATCAATGTGGTCTGTAAATGCTGCAAGGCACTCGTCCCCACCAAGAACGGTGATACCACACCAACTTAGCTTTAGAACACAGCTGTAACTTCTTGGCACTAAACCTGCAGAAAATAGTTCTTCTCAGGTTTCTCTAGGTTTACATTTTCACACTTTGCACTATTTCACTATTTACTTTATTAAGCATTTATTTCATATTCCTTATTTTTGCACCTTAATTTTAAGAGATTATTGTTAAGTGTTCAATGTGATTTTACAATTTCGTTTACATTGTTTGAGTGTTTTCCATGCTTGTGTTGACATTTCCTTTCCTTTTTGCCTTGATAGCTGAGGGGATTATAATCAGAGGAAGGTTACATTTGAAATACAAATGTAATATATTTTTCTCCTGGTCCTTATTTTGCTAAGGTCATAAAAAACAACAATAATCATCAATATTGACCGATATAAAACACTTATATCGGGATATCGCCCAGCCCTACATTTAGGTTACTTTTAGCTTTGGTAAAAAAACAACCTAAAATGTATAAAATATGTGACTTACTTGACGTTAACATTTGTGCAGATGATGTATTCAATCTCCTCTGAAAATGGGTTTTGGAAGGTGAAGGAGCTGGTTCTCATCCAAATCCACTCATTCAATTTGGAGCGGAATCTGAACATCACTGACAGTACTTGACCCTTCAGCTTCATGACCTGAAATAATAATATGAGCGACAATGGCAGTTAGATGATATCATAAACTACGGAATCTGCCAATAATTTTTTTCCAATACAGTATATACCAGAAATGTCATAACTCCATAAAAACTGAAGAAATACATATTGTTTATAAACTAGTGTTGCTATTATTACAGTAAAACACACAACATTGTAACAAAAACAACAAAAAAACATGGTATGTTTTCTGCACGGAGGTATACAGTTAAGTCGGTTTTGTCTATGTCAACAACCTGTCTTCAGCCACCAACTCATCAAGTCCTGGTGCTTGTTCCCATTCAAAGAACACCTTTTTTTGATAACCTTTACCCTTTTGGAAGGGCCTAACAGCGTTCCTCTTCACCGTTTTATATCGTGGTCCTTGTGTTTTGCTTAATACTAAAACATGCTCGCTTAAGAAGACATCGACATACATGCTTGACCACTTTTGTTGGTATCAAATTCAAGACCAAAAGTGGTAATTTCTATGCAAAGTGGCTCGGTTTACATTATGTTTTGTTGTATTGTTAACTTCCTCACTATTGCTAATCAGCATGAAACAGTGACATATTTACAGGTTTTACCATATTTACATATTGACTTCCTGCTCTGTGCAAAGTAAGCTTCAAAATAAAAAACAAGGCAGCAATAACATGGAGGGTAAAAATTAGGAGTGCACAATTTTTTTTTATGAGGAACCCCTCAAAGCAGCAACATGTGATTTTCTCAAGACAAACTGAGGCGACCTTGCCTTGTGCAAACATTCATGCATGCTCCACTACATAGCTTTGGCCTTGGTTTTGCTCGCTTGAACAAGATACTGTAAACACAAGGATCTCACCCAGTTTCTTATCTATCCACACAAAAACATATTATTCCCTCTAGGTTTAATGATGTTAGGGTGTACCAGATGCGGAGAGTGAGAGTAGACAAGAATGTGTGTGTGCCCAACACATAAAGCAAGTTAACTTTCGGTTTTGATCTCCGCCAGGGCAAGGTAGCAAGATGGACAAAAACATACGTGGAGAGAGACCATTATCAGTGAATGCTACGGACTAGGGTTGTATGGTATACCGGTATCGTGGTACTATTCAATCGAAATAGGTACTGTACCACCTTTGAAAAATACCAGTACTTTTCTTTCATCTGAATGCCGCTGTGCGGCGGTGACTACAGAGCTGAGGCCAGGGATCGAATTAAACCACGGCAACTGCGGATAGTGCCGCGACCGCCCTTGTCACTTGTCGTAATGCCCTAAAAAAATTACCAGCATTTACGAACATGCCGTGACCACCTTTGACTTTTTACTTGTTAATGGACTAGGGATGTAACGGTAAACGATATAATGACAAACTGCGGTAAAATTCTGGACGGTTAGTAATACTGTAAACTTTTTTATTAATTATCGAAAGAACGTAATTTATTAATGCATTATAAGCGACATTCCTCACTTCCTGAAAACCAGCAGCCGCACCTCCGAAGATGGCGCATGCTCACCAGCGTTGTTTGCAATGGCGTAAAACAACACACGGACGTCGCTCTTGAGATTTTGACCTGGTAGTAAACGGACAAAATCTGAAGTCTGGACGTATTTTGGTTTGGTAAAGCATGCTGAAGGTAAAATAATTGAGGAAGGTCGGCCCATCACCAGAAAATGCAGGAAACAAGTCCCTACGAAGGGAGGCAACACTTCAAACATGTTGAGCCAACTCCGGAACCAGCAGTCACAACTCCACGTCGAGTGCAAGGTATTTCAACTTGTAGCTCAATGCATCATGGAAAGTGTTTAAAAAAAGACCTACCGTACACTTCTCTTTTGTAAAGTAAATCTGAACAGCCGATATGGGCATCTACATCTACTATATGATTTGCCTGAGAAGCTGGACAGGACAAAAAAAAAAAAAAAGACCTTGTCATCGTTGGTCTGTCAAATACTGCAAAATATGTCCTGGACCAAAAATCACTTCATGTTCTCTACTGCTCGCTTGTGTTACCATATCTGAGTTATTGTGTAGAAATATTGGGAAACAACTACAAATGTACGCTTCATTCATTAACTGTGTTACAAAAAAGATCTATTAGAATAATACATAATGTTGGATATAGAGAACATACAAACCCTTTATTATTGAGTCAAAAATATTGACTTTCAATGATTTGGTAAAATTGCAAACAGCTAAAACTATGTAAAAGCAAACTATAACCTGCTATCCAAGAATGTAAAACAATACTTCTCAACTAAAGAGGAGAAATATAACCTTAGAGAAAAACTAACTTAAAACATTTGTATGCTCATACAACACTAAAAACATTTAGCATACCAGTATGTGGCATTAAACAATGGAATGGATAAAGCAAAGATAAACAAACAACTACTGATATGATCCAGTTAAAGAGGTTGTTCGAATTAATAGTGCTTACTATAAAGAAGAAGCATTATGAGAAATACCTTCAATCTTATTGAAAATGTGATATTCTTCATCTCAGTATGTTTATCATGATTGAATTAATGATCTATTAAAATAACTTCTGTATTAATCATTCACTGATGTAATTGTGTTACAAAAAGAAGACATTAAATGAACGTATGTATTTGGCAACGCTCTGAAGTGGGAAAGGGATAGGATTAAATAACATTTGCTTTTTAATACTCCTTTTTGGACATGATGTAAAGAGAAATGACAGGAAATTGTGTGATGTATTATACTACAAGTGTGTTCATGTTCGAAATAAACTAAAAAAAGAAAGAAAAGAAAGAAAGAAACGTTCTTCTAGTTACACTTAAGTGTTACATACAGTTACTTATTATTGGGCGGCGCTGTCGATGACAGCGAGTAGTGTGTACACACAACATAAACTGCAGCAGAGCAAAATGGAATTCTGTTTGTGTGTTTTGTGCTGTTAATGACTGCTGCTACTTTACGTTACTTTTAAAACTTAGTGTTAAAAACAAATCCTAGCAGAAACACTGCAACGTGTTTTGTTTTTACAAGTGTAACATGTGTGTGTGTGTGTGTGTGTGTGTGTCAGTCAGATGATTATAATAATAATTAGCATCTAATAAAAATAATAATATATTTGCTTTTCCCTTATTTACAGAGTGGGCATGCAGCGGGCAAGTTGGATGCCACAGTTACATCATCTACCAACATCACATACAATACCTGATGCCTTCCAGAAGCAGCTGCTTATGCTCCTTTGTCAAAAAAGGCAAAAGACCTCACTGCAGTGCTGTCATATTTCATTGCCAAACTTTCAAATAGTTGAGAGGTGTTCTCTGATATGTGTAAGACTAGATCTCTCATATATGAACACTATTGTTGTATACTAGGACAAATAATGCAGTTACATCTTACGGCCATCTTTCAAATTTTTACATTAATTTTTAATTTATTTATTTAAGTTAATTTTTTGCCATATTACTAATAATACTGCTTATGTTGCTTTCATATGCACATTTAATTTCTACTTGAGGTACATGTAACAGTTATCTACAATAATTTTTCTTCAAAAAAGTTCATCATTTTGAATGTTTTATTTGTTTTTTAAATAAAACTTAGTTAAAAGATTTCAGTATAAGTACTTTTTGAACACATTTGAAAATACAGCCATAATAATGATTACCATGATAATTTTGGTCACAATACCCGTGATAAGAAATTTTCATACCGTGACATCCCTATAATGGACAATTGTAACGTAATTAATTTGTCGAATAAATTGATAAAAACACTCCGACATGACTTTTTTTCTTACATTTTCAACTGTTTAAGACATCACATAATTAACGTTAATGGGTATAAACAACATGGGCGCAGCCATTTTGGAAGCGTGTGTCCAAGGTTAACCGATAACGAAAACAGCCGAGATTTTCCGAGAGATACACTAGTTGCATCAGTGTCTGGATGGACATCAGGTGTTCGGTGAATTTACGTAGGTCAGGCAGCTCTCAAAATGCAGAGTAAGGAACAAATTAACAACTTCTTTAGGTAGGTTAATTTCATAGTTTAAATGGAGTGCTAAATTAGTCGATCGTTTGTCCTCGAAACTCAGCAGTTCTAGACCTGTTAATGTTGTTTGTGCTGTATCGTGAATGTTTGTTTTGATTCCTGGCTGTCAACTACCACGTGTGTAACACACATGGATTTGTTAAATTTTTTGTAAACGTTGAACATAAGTCGTTGATGTAAACAAAGAACAAAGAAATGAAAATTGCATGGCATTTTATATATTTGTTTATACACAACTTTACTAAAGTTTACTACAAGTTCGGTCATACACTATATGAATCAAATGTCAATTTATTGACATTTGATTATTTGTATATCATACACTTGTATGTGTGTGTGTGTGTGTGTGTGTGTGTGTATATACAAATATGCATGCAGCTTTGGAGCCTCTGCCTCGAAAGAAAATAATGTTTGTCTTGGTGCCCTAAAATATGAGCTCTCCTTTAAGGCAAAACTTGCCTTGACCTTAAAAAGTTAAAATTCCAGGCATGTGAGGCGCATGATGTTGTGTGTCAAAACGTGCACATAAAATGCATACAAACTAGGGATGTCCGATAATGGCTTTTTGCCGATATCCGATATTCCGATATTGTCCAACTCTTTAATTACCGATATCAACCGATACCGATATCAACCGATACCGATATATACAGTGAAGTGAAGTGAATTATATTTATATAGCGCTTTTCTCTAGTGACTCAAAGCGCTTTACATAGTGAAACCTAATATCTAAGTTACATTTAAACCAGTGTGGGTGGCACTGGGAGCAGGTGGGTAAAGTGTCTTGCCCAAGGACACAACGGCAGTGACTAGGATGGCGGAAGCGGGGATTGAACCTGCAACCCTCAAGTTGCAGGCACGGCCGCTCTACCAACCAAGCTATACCGCACAGTCGTGGAATTAACACATTATTATGCCTAATTTGGACAACCAGGTATAGTGAAGATAAGGTCCTTTAAAAAAAAAAATTTAAAAAAAGATAAATACATTTTTTTTAAAATTCTTGAATAAAAAAGAAAGTAAAACAATATAAAAACAGTTACATAGAAACTAGTAATTAATGAAAATGAGCAAAATTAACTGTTAAAGGTTAGTACTATTAGTGGACCAACAGCACGCACAATCATGTGTGCTTACGGACTGTATCCCTTGCAGACTGTATTGATATATATTGATATATAATGTAGGAACCAGAATTTTAATAACAGAAAGAAACAACACTTTTGTGTAAATGAGTGTAAATGGGGGAGGTAGGTTTTTTGGGTTGGTGCACTAATTGTAAGTGCATCTTGTGTTTTTATGTTGATTTAATAAAAAATTAAAAATAAATTAAAAAAAGAACGATACCAATAATTAAAAAAACGATACCGATCATTTCCGATATTACATTTTAAAGCATTTATCGGCCGATATCGGCAGGCCGATATTATCGGACATCTCTAATACAAACCAATACCATCGTGGTGGGGAAGAATGGCAAAAAACTACAATTCTACTGGTTAATAAATAATAATAATGGATTAAGTTTATATAGCGCTTTTCTAGACACTCAAAACACTTGTTACACCTGTCCTGCTGCTCTCTCTTTACTCGCCCACTCAATCACTGACATCACTCAGCCAACATGTTGCCATTCTCGCAAACACATTCACAGCTGCCCTGGGGTAGACTGACGGAAGCGTGGCTGCCAGTTTGCGCCTCCGACCACCACCCATCATTCATTCACAAGTGTGAGCGGCACTGGTAGCAAGTGTGAAGTGTCTTGCCCGAGGACACAACGGAAGTGATTTGGATGGCAAGAGTCGGGGAGCAAACCTGCAACCCTCAAATTCCGGGCACGGCCGTTCTACCCACCACGCCATGCCGCCCCAATAAAGAGGGTGCGTGAAGCGCAATATGGAGGTATTTGAGCTTCAAAACTAACAATAAAGGTGATGCTTTAAACCGGTAGGCGCCGCTCTGTAAGGGTTGCTTTACGTCTTTCCTGCTTGTCGGCTCCCAGACAGTGGTCGAGGAGCGTATGGCCGATGTTTTGATCGGGGGTTACACTGGGTCCGTAAAGCTCCGCTCTTTGGTGGAATGACGAGGCCGTCGATTAGTTACAACTTGGTCACTTTATTTATAATTCCCACAGGGCACAACCGGACATCCACCATGCTATTAACACTGCTGCACATGCTACCACTACCTCTCCTTACTTGCCCACTCACTTACTCATGTCACTCACCCCACATACTGCCATTCTTAAAGGAACACACACACACATACGCTACTCTCACAACAGCTGCTTTAAAAAACGCCTCACCAAATGTGGCGATTAGTATTACCACCTTTGTTTAAAATTTAGGTAAACATTTAAATAATAAGCAATCAGAACTGCACAAGGAGTTTAAATTGTGACAGGTATAATGTAGTTGTTACATCTGTCCTGCTGCGCACTCTTTACTCACCCACTCAATCACTGACGTCACTCAGCCAACACGCTGCCATTCTCGCAAACACACATACAATATTCTCATAATATAGTTAATCAGCTCCCCTGTTGTGCACATGTAGATACGTAGCCACACACACAGCTGCTTGGCTTGATGCCAAATTTAAAAGTGAAATTACAAAATTTTGTAACAAACTCCTACAATTTGTGTTTTATCTTTAATACATGTGTTTTACCTGCTACATGGCTTATCTGTGTAGATTTATCCATAGTCTTCTTTTTAGTACTAATTGTAGTAATACTAGTAATTGTATTTTTCTTAAAGCACAGACCAGGAGTGGCAACCATATTTCATGAATAATTTATTATAATGTCAGTAAAACTTTCTGTTCTATTCTAACCTAATCTTTTATTATGGCAGACTATATGTAATATGGAAAAGTGTTCTTTGAGTGCAACAAAAAAAACAATGTGTTTAATGCCTTTTAATTTCTATTTTAACCTTGTAAAATTGTTCTTTGACTGTGAATGTTTAATGTAGTGTAAAATATTCTGTTAAAATAAAGCTAATATTGACGCTTTTCGTAGTTCCCTTTATTTGGAAAAGTATCGAAAATTATCGATATACATTTTGGTACCGGTACTAAAATGTTGTTATCGGGACACCCTACTCCAGACTTTAGACAGCTTAGTCCTCTCTACAGCGCTGGCCCCTTTTTTGTAGAATAAATTGTTAATTTTCAATTCTAGTCCATCCATCCATCCATTTTCTACCGCTTGTAATTTTAGTCACTTCTGTTTATTCAGACATCCTTAAAATAAAAGAATCTGGGAGGACCCTTCCCTGTAAAAAGGAGGGTCCCAATAATTTCTGGGTCAAGTTCCACATCTGTGTGACTTTTAACAAGTCACACACAACAGTGCAGAGAGCAGCAGGAAGCGATCAATACAAGAAGTAAACCTCACTGCTTTACAATCGACTTTTTACCTGTTGGAAGCTATCTTGAAGTAAGCCTTGGTCTTCAGGATGGGCGAGTTCAAGAATATTCTTTCCCAGCAGCTCCTAAAAGACACAATATTAGTAAGCTTCTCGTACACAAACACAAACAACTCGAATAAGAAGCGCTGTGCGGCAGAGCACCTGAGGCTGGTAGCTGACGGCTGCCACACAGCGGTGGTCTACAAAGGTGAAGATGCCCTGGCAATTGTGGCGCGAGATGAACTCTACTGGAACGCTGATGCTGTTGACATCTGTGTCACCTGGACAGCAGGTCACCTGAAGTGGGAGGATGCAAGTCATATATATATATATATATATATATATATATATATATATATATATATATATATATATATATATATATATATATATATATATACACAAACAGTATACACACACACATATATATATATATACACGCACACACACACACACACACACGCACGCACACACATATAGAGAGACAGACAGACAGACAGACAGACAGACAGACAGACAGACAGACAGACAGACAGATAGATAGATAGATAGATAGATAGACAGATAGATAGACAGATGGATAGATAATACACAAGCGGTTATCCAAGCAATATTTGATATACAGTGGAACCCACTTAAGTCAGACCAACTTAAGTCCTGGTCCACCGTGTTCTTATCACCCCAAAAAAAATGCCCTAAGACCACATCGACATACACGGTCGTCCACTTTCCGACACAAAATGTGCGACCCCAAAGCACAATTTATATGAAAAATGGGTTGTGTGTTGAAGTTAGGGATGTAATGATATAAACATATGATTTCATGGTTATCATGACCAAAATACTTAGTTATCATTATGATCGCAATATTTATTGAATGTGCTCAAAACGTATTCATACACACACTGAAATAATTTGACCAAGTTATTTTTTTTAAATAACGCAAAGCCCCCATTTTGCATGTTTTGTGCTTTTTATGCTTCACTGATAGTGTTTTAGTCTTAGTATTTTACCTGTTTTAATGTCTGAGCTTTTATTGTTTTAAATATTGCTTTGTACTGTAGCACTTTAATATTCATTTAAATGAAAAGTGTATAACGAATAAAATTTATTATTTTTATTTATAGCAGGCGTTGTGGCATACTACTCTGTTCAGCAGTCCTTGAACGCACCATAAGACAACCTCCGTCCCGTATTCCTCTGAGTAAAGAACGATCACTCTGTAATAAGAGAGCACCACTAGTAGGTTCAATGTGCACACTTGAATAACTTAGTTGCAATGTTTAAGTTTATATTGAGGTACGTTGTTTCTTAACGGGGAAAGACGTTACTGCCTCTTGTTTTCATGTTAGCTTTGGCGGGCCGAATATGGACCAGCGAACATCACCCAAATAGGCTTGATGAAACCATTCAAACTGGGGTTGTTCATGTATGCAGTACTCCCGCCACCCCGCAAGGGGCAACGGCCAAGCATTTGTGTCACAATAAATCAACAGTAGGGTGAGTAGAAGAAGATGGCACTATGGACCCAGAATTTTTTTTTTTTTTAAATTACGAAAATGTTACCATTTAACGCCGACTGGAAAACAAGTATGAATGTATTGAAATTGCTGACTTTGTGATGTCTTTTGTATTCGTGGTCCTGTTGTTTTTTTGGCAGTTTGACTCGGGCAATCAAATCTCTTTTAAAACATGTAGCCCTGAGTTTGACCAGCAGAGGGCGATTGGGCTTTGTGGCATCCTACTCTGTTCAGCGGTCCTTGAACACACCGTAAAGACACCTCTGTCTCTTATTCGTCTGAGTATAGAACAATCACTTTGTACTCAGAGAGCTTGTAGGTTCAATGTGCACACTTGAAGATCTTAATTGCTCAGACAGCAATAGGTTTATATAAGCTTAGATTAGGGCTTGTCCTTTACTGTGAATGTCTTTTGTTTTCCTGTTAGCATTTAGGCTCATGGCACCAGTCAGTTTGTGAATTTATAAAAGTGCAGTTATCAATCACAATCAATCAGTTTTCAATCATTTTAATTTAAAACGGTAATACTAACCTTTTGAAGTTTTACCGCGGTTATCATTAATACAGTTTATTTATCATTATTACCACTATGAAGCGAGAACAGCAACATAATTACTGTCTACACACAATCTCAAACTAGAATTACTTTCTGTTCAGTGCAAAATCAATACCAGTACTCGACGAACCAAATTTTGGTACTTTTGTTTGTGTTAATAAATGTTAAATGTTTGATGATAAAATGTTATTTTTTAATGTAACATTTAACCATGAGATTATTGTGATAACTGTACCATCCAGATGCTAAATCTTGTTTTCTTTGCCATTTGAGTCTCATTTGCAATGTAGTTGCACTTTAAAGACATTAGATGGTAGTACCATATAGGGTATTTATATTATGTTGTCTAACTAGAAAGTAGCTTTTACAAATTGTTTATACTGCAAGTATTGTGCTTATTACCCAGCAGCTGTTTGATTGTACATTCATCTTAGTTGTAGATTTCATTACCAAATTTGGAGGTGTTGAAATTGCTATGTAAAATCGCTAATGCTAATAGTAGCCTGTCTATGCCACATCCAACGTAATTTATCATTAAGCCAGCGCATTTTGGAAGAGTATAGCCTTATTTTATGTTTGAGCATTTTTTACCAAGCTTAATTTACTTTGTTGGTGTTGAAAATTGCAACATTACTTAAGACGAACTTTGATTACCTGTGTAGTCAAGTCTGCGTAGCGTCAGCATAACCGCAGGTTGCTCATGCTTCTGTAGTTAATATTTTTGCAAATTTGCGGTAGAGCATCCTAAAAGTGTGTCAGTGTTTTCCAAGCCATGGATAACAGACAACTTGCAAAACCTTATGAAACCGTGTAGTCACGAGTTTGGCCATGAAATAATATCCTGTGGTAGATATGGCTGCACTTGAATGTTGAAATGAGTTTATGACATTATTAGTTACAGTATTTCTACCTGTAGTCTGCCGATGGCAACAAGGCAGTAGCGACTCCCCTGATTGTTGTCTGGCTCGTTGTCTGATAAGGACACTCCTAAAAACAGGAAATGTGTCAAAGCACATTGTGTAAAAATACCCAAAGCACGTGATGAGAAAGGTTTTACCTGCAGGCGGCCAGGACTTAATGTAGCCTGTACAGTGGACCACAACATACTGAGGTTCTCCTTCTTTTGCTGCACCCAAACCATTTCTACATTGAAGCAAAATTATCAAATAGTGGCAAATTCTAAACACTAGGTCACATTACTCCTGACAGTCTTGGCTCTAGTTACCTGTTTCTATTCCTAAGGAAGTTTAGCCTGTTCATGGACAACGGTTCTACAGGACATGTGCCACACCTGCAAATAGAATCGGACCATGAACAAATGCTGCATTCAGGCACACTTCTCCAATGTGTCAAAGCGTGTCACACCTCATTCTACATATGAAAGAGCGACGGGCTCCCATTGTCATCCTGGCCGACGATTGCTGGCTTTCCTTCTTCACTGTTCCTGTCTTCAAGTCCAACATTCTCCCTTTTTTCAAAATAGATCACCATTGGGATTTTTGGAATGATTCCTTCACACAGTTATGTTTTATTACTGTGTGCGTCTTACCTGTGTTGTTCTCTGCAGAGGACAGCTGCTCCCTCAGCTTCTCCTTGTCGTCCGGGTGGAGCTGGTCATAGAGCGATGAGCCTAGCCAGTCCGACTGTGACTGGTTCAAAACGGGCGTCAGAGAGTCCGAGACGTATACGATGCGGCCGGTCTCGCATGACACCACGAACAGGAAGCCGTCTGCTGCCTCCAGTATGAGGTGCTTTAGCTCCTGCATAGAGAAGGCATCAAGTCCGGCTGGTGATAGATTTGACCAATTCACATGTTTTTATCTTGCAACTTATACTGAGCGAGTAAACCATTTAAAGTCAGGATGTTCCGATTGGGGATTTATGCTGCCGATTCCGATCATACACGGGTGAGATCAGCCGATACCGATCGCATGTATTAACTGTGAATTTAAAAATATATATTTATTGGAAGAAAGTGCAATTGGTGTCAATAACCTTGGTATTGACACCAGCAATTTATGGATGATCCCCGCTCCATTAATCTACTTGTTAATTTCCTGTTAATAGTTTCTGCTATAACGTGCTTCTACTAAAACATCTTAAACGTTACTTCAGCACTTATTTTTTCTTCTGTTGTTTCTAACTAGCTTAGCTATTAGCATGCCTGTTCCTGCTTGCTCTTGGTGTGCAAAATGTTTAGCTTCGTCTTAATACTTGATAAGATATTAAGAAATGCAGTTTATTTGCTGTAATGGAGGTGATTATTATCAACTAAGGGGTGCGACTCCACACTGTGTATGGAGATACACAGTTAGGGACTAAAAATAAATACAATATTAACCAGAGGGGATCAACGTTTGTGATCAGCATTGAGAAGCATTATTCAGCATTGGCAATCATGTACTTTTTTAAAATGCATCGTCTGATGTTGAACGTTGGCCAGTCGATCGGGACATCCCTTGCTTAAAGCTCACACTTAACGGACTGACTAAGCTCACAATGTGTGTATGTGCCATATAGGCCTGGGCCAATCATGGATAAGTCAATAATTCTATCAATTAACAAAAATAAACTTGATATTTTTGCCGGCATCGATAAATTGCCAATGTTTGTTTGTGTTTGTTTTCTTCGTCTCTTGCTTCCAAACAGGGTGCAAGGGGTTTCACTCTGTGCATCGCTCGTTCAATAGCAGAAATAAACATACAGAGTGAACCCTCAGTCATCCACAATCGTTGTCTCTAGTTCAATATTTATTTAAGTGTTATTTATGTTAACAGAGATTAAGAATACATTTTTTATTGTTTGTTTACTTATTTAGAATAATTAAGAGTTATTTACCTTCCAATTACAACAATCAATACACTAATGAGGAATACAAGTTGTTTGTGTTTAAAAGGGTTATTTGCATTAATATTATTATTATTATTAAATTGGTCTAAACATAATGCTGACAATAATGTAATTTAATGGGCAGTGATTTGTGGGAGAAAATAATAATCCAGCAAAATGTGTGATCTGCCCAGGCATAGTAATTGTCATCGCTGTTGCACTCTAGTCCAGCAGGAGTCTGTAATGTGTTTCAAACTGTTGCTGATTGTCAATACTGTACTGTACATACTGTAGGCTAGCGTGTTCATAGCTTTTGCAGGTCACTAACAATATGGATCCCATCATTGTACACTGGTTCATGCACCAGCAACAGAGACATGTCAGCTAACTAATGAGATGCTCATTTCTCCAATTATTACTGCTAATTACCAGCTGGCAAAATAGACATAAAAAGAGAGATGTGAGATATTCTACAAATTTTGCAAAGTAGACATAAAAAGAAAGGCTGATTAATCGACGAAGTCAAAGCCCATGGTACACAAACACGACATGCATGGGCCAACATAGACGTGTCATTCAATAATGGGATTGCTTTTTCCATTGCTTATCAATCATAACTGGCACCTTGAAAAACAAAAATACATACATGCAAGTTAACGCAAATGTGCATGCAATGTAGACTTGCCACATAATCAATTTTATGGCTGCAATGATTCATTGATTAATTAAATTATACAAAATATTTGATGTATATAAAGACATGCACCTGGGGATAGGTTGATTGGCAACACTAAATTGGCCTGAGTGTGTGAATGTGAGTGTGAATGTTGTCTAACTTTGTTGGCCCTGCGATGAGGTGGCGACGTGTCCAGGGTGTACCTCGCCTTCTGCCCGAGTGCAGTTGGGATCGGCTCCAGCACCCCCCGTGACCCCAAATGGGACAAGCGGTAGAAAATGGATAGATGGATGGATGGATGTGTTGCTTTGATTAATTGTTTAATGAGTGTAACTAATAAAAATTGATAACATTCAGACTACATGGAACTTTAAATATGCAGTCATAGTTTTTGCACGGCCACTGCAAAAGAGCGCACATTAGAGTGGTGGTGTGTGGGTGCTGTAAACTGTGGTGGCGACATTTTTTTTTTTTACTTTTACCAATGCACACATGATAAAAGTGTAATTTCAATGTTGATTATGTGCATTTGTTGGAAAAAAAGGTTATGGCAAGCAGAAAACTCGTTACTTCAGTTATTTTCACAAAATACGCATTGAGGCTATAAAGTGTTTTTTATCCGATTAATTGATGAAACAAACAAACTAATTTAATAACTAAAACAATCGATAGCTGCAGTCCTAGTTACTATGCTGTAGTCTAGGGGTGCAACGATTCGTCTTCAAATAGACAATAAAATTTGTCACCAATGAATGAATTTGTCGACAATAGACTTAACGTCATCACTCGTGTTTTTCTGGGGGAGAAACGAATCCACGTGGTTGCTCAAACAACAGCCCGGGTGAAAACATCACAAATCATGAATACCTTGCTCATTTTGCAAAGCACATCTTGTTTTTATAACAGTACATCTGTGACACGCGAGTATTTGAAGTTAAAGTTAAAGTTAAAGTACCAATGATTGTCAGCGGTGGAATGACATCTGGATGATGCGATCTCAACTCGGTAAGATTGTTAGCTTGTTACCTTGCTAGCTAGCTAACAAGTGTGAGACAAAGTTGTGTGAAGAATAGGGCAGACACTAACGATTGTTATGATAGTCTATTAGTCAACGATTACCTTAATGATTAGTCAACTTGTCAGATAAAGCGTACACATATTTAATGGCTCTAATTTTTCCATCGACTTCTAAATGCAGCTTAAGTTACTTTAGGCATGTGATTATTAACAACAAAGATGACTAATTCATCCATAAATATTTATTTTTACTGTAATTGTGCTGCTCATTCAGCTGTTACAACAATTAAAATGACTAATAAAATGTCAATTTAAAAGAAAAGCAAACTGCTAGAAAAACAAACAATTAGCCTTTTTTATGTATTTAAAAAAAACAGAATAGCAGCAATGAAAACAAACAACAAAGCACAAAATCCAACTTCCTCAAAAAGAAAATTTTTTTGTGATGTTTAAAAAGCTGCACACTGATATATTGCCTATTGATTAACTCTTGGCAGTTTTAGCACTCTAATAGACTCTGTGTGTAGAATTATATATTTGATTATTTCTTAAAATGTTGGCTATTTAATAGATTGTATGTTTAATCTTACGATACCTCCACATTGGTGCCTGTCTGTCTGTATGTGTGTTTGCGCGCGCGGTTATTGTGCCCTTTTTAATCGGCATTGCAAATTGACACTGCTTTAAAACGTACTTGAATTGATGTAGACAAAGTTTTGCTGGCTGACTTTGGCTAAAATGATAGTTATTTTTTACACAACTTCGTCTCACACCTGCTAGCTAGCTAGCAAAGCATAAGCTAACACTCATACGGAGGTTGAGATGCATCTTCCCTTCGAATGTCCGACATCGAGCCTCCGCTTTAAACGCTCGCGTATCACAGATGTACTGCCATAAAAACAAGGTTCGCTTTGCAAAATGAGCAAGGTATTCATGTTTATAACAAGAATAAGAGGACATGTTCTCACACTTGACATGTTATAACTGGCAATGTTTTTGCGAGTGGCGATGCAAACCCACTTCCGCCGGTAAAAAACACGAGTGATGACGTCAGGACTATCCATCCTTCGATCCCTTTTCTACCGCTTGTCCTTTTTGGGGTTGCGGGGGATGCTGGAGCCTATCTCAGCTGCACTCGGGCGGAAGGCGGACAAGTCGCCACCTCATCACAGGGCCAACACAGATAGACAGACAACATTCACACTCACATTCACACACAATTGTTGACAAATATAATTGTCGGCGACCAATTTTATTGTCGACAATGTCAACTAATCGTTGCAGCGGTAGTGAAAAATAGATTTAACTATTATTTTAGCCAAAGTTTGCAGGCTGAACTTTGCCTAATTCAAGTACTTTTTAATTTGTCAGCAGCTTAAGGTGTGAACAGCATAAATTGGCTAACAAACGTCAATCGCACGCAGGCGCACACATTAGGCACCAATACTCCGTTGTTATAAAAAAAATGTACATACATATATGGATAGCTAAAATGTTAGGAATTATTCAGTGATACAATTCTTTACATTAAGGGCCCGATTTACTCGCTAATCAACGTGTGCAATCTATAAAATAGCATGTCCTATTAATGGGTGTGTTGCGTGCGATTTACTAACACTGTGTGTGCAATGGTTAAAGTGATGCAGACCGCCTTATTTAAGGATTTTATGTGTACTCTACGGAGCATCATCTCAGAGACACATGATCATTAACTGCCCATTCATCTTACCGTGCTCCTCCCTGCGGCGTTTTACGGTTTTCAAACATGCAGAAGACATGTACCGCTTTTTATGGGCATTTTAGAAGCATTTTACTAGCAGTCCTGCAGCGTGTTTAATTGTGCAAAGCTGGACAGCCAATTAGCATTTAAATGTCCTCCAATAAGCGCACAATTTCTTCTATTTCAGTCAAGAAATTGACTAAAATGCTAGGCTATAGGCAGGGTTTCCCACACATTCATTTATTTGTGGCGGCCCGCCACGAAAGAATTATGTCCGCCACAAATAAAATAAAAATTTTAAAAAATGTTTTTTTAAAATAACATTTTTTTATTTATTTTTTGTCCTCTGCAGCTTCTCAGGCAAATCATATAGTTGATGTAGATGCCCATATCGGCTGTTCAGATTTACTTTACAAAAGAGAAGTGTAGGATACTTCTCTTGTTGCCTTATTTGTATTTGACTTTATTAAATGTATTAATATTAGAAACACAACATGTGTATATAACAAAGGGTGCAAAGTCTGCAGGCAGTAGGAAACACATGGTTAAGTGTAGGGAGTAAAACTGATGGCAGTGTAAAGTTCAAGATTTTTGGTGCTCTTTGTTCAGTGGATCAGATGTTTGATGAAGCTCTGTGTCTATCTACCACCACTACTGTTTTCTGTTTATTTGTTACTGACTGTGGCAGGACACCTCTGCCTCTGTTTCACTTTATGTTGCTGGTAAATAATATGGTTGTAGTAGTAGGCTAAATTTAAATTATTTAGTATGCACTAATTCAAGGGGCAGAGCTTTGAGACATTTTAGCTTTTATATTTTATAAGATATATTTTTTGTAAGAACCACAATTAATAAATATATTTCAGTGAATAACTTATTGTTCAAATCTGTATATAAATATGTACATAAAGTGTTGTAATTATATTGTAAAATGGATGGATGGATGGACGTTTAAAACAAAACTGTTATTATTAATTAGTAAGTATAAATTTTTTTAGCCTTTTTAGAGAAAATCAAATCATTGTAGTAAATTATGCAAATTACTCGATGATGTCATGGTGACCACGCCCATAGCCACGCCCCCACCGCCACAGGTATCTTGGCAGTTTATGGGAAACACTGATAGGCTACTAGGAGCTAGCAGCTACACAACAGCTAAGCACACAAACTAGACCTATGTGTCCTTAATTGAACAATATGCAGGTAAAACAGCACATTTGTCAATATTTACAAGTACCGTAATTTCCGGACTATAAGCCGCTACTTTTTCCCCTCGTTCTGGTCCCTGCGGCTTATACAAGGGTGCGGCTTATTTACGGCCTGTTCTTCTCCGACACCGACGAAGAGGATTTCGGTGGTTTTAGTACGCAGGAGGAAGACGATGACACAATGATTAAAGACTGACTTTTCATATACCGGTAGGCTGGTTATTTTGATAACGTACAGGTGAGCACTTTGTATTACTTTGCACCGTTGTATTATTTGTACTCTGCACGAATGCTGTTCGCCATGTCAAAGATGTGAAAGTTTGATTGAATGATTGAAAGATTTATTGTTAATAAATGGGACGCTTTGCGTTCCCAAACAGTCATCTCTGTCCCGACAATCCCCTCCGTGGTAGCAGGAACCCCTATATACTACGGTAATTACACATCAAAACCCTGCGGCTTATAGTCGGGTGCGGCTTATATATGGAGCAATCTGTATGTTCCCCTAAATTTAGCTGGTGCGGCTTATAGTCAGGTGCGGCTTATAGTCCGGAAATTACGGTATTAAATAATTATAGTTGCATATTACTTACACATACAAAGTCTTCAGGGCCTAAGCGTATTTGAAAGTATCTAGTAACAAACATGTCCGCATCAATCAACTTACTGCGTCATGAGCTTAAATTCATGAAATATTGTGGCCACTAAGTTTTGCCAAAAGTTAACACTCCACTCTAAAAGCATAAATATGTCACAACTGAGTATTTTCAATATCTACCTTTACCATTCACAACAAAATAATAAAAGTATGTTGGATGAGTCCTGCTGATATCGTATCGGGTTAATATCGGTATCCTATTGCAACTGAACATGTTGTACCAGGCCACTCCGAACAGTGAGTGATGGCATGTCTAAACCCAATATGTAGGTTGTAATTCTCCATACCTGGTCAGTGAGGAAGGAAGGCTTGTAGGAGCCGTCCGGGTTGGTGTTGCCGCTCCCCCGCAGAGACTTCATGTGCGACACGGCCATTCGCAGGATAGTGAGCTTGTCGGGCTTCCGTGCCAGCGCGCTGCACGTGGGCACCATGTCCGACAGCTCTGTGATGTAGGCGGTCATCTTGTTTCGCCGCCGCCTCTCGATCTCGCTGTGGTTCTCCCTGGGGCGAGAAGACGAGGGAGGAACGCAGACGAGGAGGACAGGAAAAAGAGGGAGAGCGAGATGGGGCGGGTGGACAACGTGGAGTAGAGTTTAGATTCAATGTTTTGATGTAGAAGCATGTCATTTAGGAAGAAGAGGTGATGATGATATAAGGATATTTAAATCATAGCCTTGGCTGTAGATGCTGAAAACAACAATGACTTGTTCGAAATAAAACCCATGGAGAGAATAGACGTGATAAAGCAAGAGAGGCTGGTTTATGACAGCCAAAGAGAGCGAGAGTAGAGAGAAAACTTTCAGACAACCTGAGAAAGGAGAAATAAAAAGCAAAGGATTAGCAGACTCACATAAAGCTGAATTGTAAGTGAACCAGCTCCTTTCGCTAAAAAATAACATTCTATATATATATATATATATACACACACACACATATACAGTATATACATACAGTACATATATATATATATACACACACATATATATATATACACACATATGTATATATACACACACATATATACATATACACATAATTATATACATATATACACACACATACATATATATATATATATATATACATACACACACATTTATACATGGATACACACACACATATATATATACACATCAATAACTTACATATATTTATGTATGTATATACATACATATACAGTATACACACACACACATATACATATATATATATATATATATACACACACACACACACATATATACACACACACACACACACATATATATATATATATATATATATATATATATATATATATATATATATATATATATATATATATATATATATTAGGGCTGTGAATCTTTGGGTGTCCCACGATTCGATTCAATATCGATTCTTGGGGTCACAATTCGATTCAAAAGCAATTTTTTTTTCAATTCAACACGATTCTCGATTCAAAAACGATTTTTTTCCCGATTCAAAAGGATTCTCTATTCATTCAATACATAGGATTTCAGCAGGATCTACCCCAGTCTGCTGACATGCAAGCAGAGAAGTAGATTTTTGTAAAAAGCTTTTATAATTGTAAAGGACAATGTTTTATCAACTGATTGCAATAATGTAAATTTGTTTTAACTATTAAATGAACCAAAAATATTACTTATTTTATCTTTGTGAAAATATTGGACACAGTGTGTTGTCAAGCTTATGAGATGCGATGCAAGTGTAAGCCACTGTTACACTATTGTTCTTTTTAATTTAATTTTTTAACTTTTTAAAATAAATGTCTAATGATAATGTCAATGAGGGATTTTTAATCACTGCTATGTTGAAATTGTTACTAATATTGATACTGTTGTTGATAATATTCATTTTTGTTCCACTACTTTTGGTTTGTTCTGTCGTGTTTGTGTCTCCTCTCAATTGCTCTGTTTATTGCAGTTCTGAGTGTTGCTGGGTCGGGTTTGGTTTTGGAATTGGATTGCATTGTTATGGTATTGCTGTGTATTGTTTTGTTGGATTGATAAATAAAAAAATGTAAAAAAAATAAAACATTTTAATAAATAAATAAATAAATGAATAAAAATCGATTTGTTAAAAATGAGAATCGATTCTGAATCGCACAACGTGACAATCGCGATTGAAATTCGAATCGATTTTTTCCCACACCCCTAATATATATCTATATATTCACACACATATATATATATTCTCACACACAACACACGCACGCACACCCACACCCACACACACACACACACACACACACACACACACACACACACACACACACACACACACACACACACACGATTGCAGGAGATGGAAGCACATATCACCTGGAAGGTGAAGTGTTACTTACTGTATCGCAAAATATTAAACTTATTTTATTTTTTTACTTGTGGTGGCCTTAAATTTACTCATAAAATCTTAATTTTAAAACCAATCATGTAGACAATGTTTTGTGGAACATAATTGCAGGAGATGAAAGCAAATATATCACCTGGGAGGTGAAGTGTTAATTGCTGTTTTATTTTTTTTACTTGTGGTTGCCCGCCACAAGTAAAAGCCTACCGTATTTTTCGGATTATAAATCGCAGTTTTTTTCATACATATACTCCGGAGCGACTTATGTGTGAAATTATTAACACATTACCGTAAAATATCAAATAATATTATTTATCTAATTCACGGAAGACACGAAGCAAATGTCAGCAATCGTCACACACACGTCAGCAATCGTCATACACACGTCAACCAATAAGAATTTGGCGGGGGAGGGTCATGGCAGAAGTGCATTGTGGGTCATGGGATGCTTACTGGTATATGCTACTGCCGTAGCTATTAAAATGGATCATGGATCACAAAACTGAGAAGGGCTGAACAAAAATGGCACCGAAAAGGAAATCATCAATCAATCAATCAATCAATGTTTATTTATATAGCCCTAAATCACAAGTGTCTCAAAGGGCTGTACAAGCCACAACGACATCCTCGGTACAGAGCCCACATACGGGCAAGGAAAAACTCACCCCAGTGGGACGTATATACTGCAGATTACAAACTGGACGTAGTAATACTATGCAGTTGAAAACGGCGATCGAGCAGCAGAAAGAAAAGTACCAGAAGCGACAACGAGGAAGAATATTTCAACGGATTTAGCGATCAGGAGTGACAGATTGTTTGGTAAACGTATAGCATGTTCTATATGTAATAGTTATTTGAATGACTCTTACCATAATATGTTACGTTAACATACCAGGCACGTTCTCAGTTGGTTATTTATGCGTCATATAACGTACACTTATTCAGCCTGTTGTTCACTATTCTTTATTTATTTTAAATTGCCTTTCAAATGTCTATTCTTGGTGTTGGATTTTATCAAATAAATTTCCCCCAAAAATGCGACTTATACTCGAGTGCGACATAAATATGTTTTTTTCCTTCTTTATTATGCATTTTCGGCCGGTGCGACGTATACTCCGGAGCGACGTATAATCCGAAAAATACGGTATATGGGAAACACAGAGGCATTTTCATTGGAAAATATATACCAGTTATCAGACAAATAACACCAAAATCAATCGAGTGCCACATAAATATGTTTTTTTCCTTCTTTATTATGCATTTTCGGCCGGTGCGACATATACTCCGGAGCGACGTATAATCCGAAAAATACGGTATATGGGAAACACAGAGGCATTTTCATTGGAAAATATATACCAGTTATCAGACAAATAACACCAAAATCAATCGAGTGCCACATAAATATGTTTTTTTCCTTCTTTATTATGCATTTTCGGCCGGTGCGACGTATACTCCGGAGCGACGTATAATCCGAAAAATACGGTATATGGGAAACACAGAGGCATTTTCATTGGAAAATATATACCAGTTATCAGACAAATAACACCAAAATCAATGCATGAAATATTGGTCCAGGCAAGAGGTTGCCTTCCATGGTGGCACATACAGGCCATACCTGGGTAGTTTTTCCTTATCTCCAATACTTTGATCGGCTTCCAAAAACCTGAAAATGAAACCTAGCCACAAAAAGTGGAGCCAAGAAGCAAGATAGAAAAAAAGACCTTTCAAACAAGAGGGATGTCACACACACTCAAGCCCCAATTCATGGTCCTACCTAGCAAAGCGCTCTTTGTCGTTGTTGGGCCCTCCCGAGTCGTCGTCACACCTGATAAAGCAGTCAGCCATCAGCTTCACAATTCCACACTCTGTACTGTAGATCCCTGCTATTCACTACAGTTACATTCTAAGACCTTCAGAGAATGGCGAAAAACAGCGCACTCAAAAAATGTTCTCATTTTATTATGTAGTTTAAACCAGTGTTTCATAATCATGGGCCTGCGGTACAAAACATATTTTTCTCAGCTGTGGTCCGTATGGTACTCCATTGTGTTAAGATTTTTCCACTACTAGTGGCAGTCACACGTCACAATCACAAGAATTCTGCAGCAAAAAGTCATGGCAAAGTTTCCTAAGTGCAACAATGTAATAATTGTATTTTTAATCAGTTTTTCATGAGTCTCTTCTTTCGCAGTATATTTGGTATATAGTATTTATTTTTTAATCAGCCGGACCTAAACCTTGCTTAGCCTGTACTGATTTATGTGTTAAATAAAATGATCTTTGTGCTTTCATATAATTTGACAAGACTTAGACCTGGAAAACTCTAAGTCAGTTAAATATAATGTTGAATGCCATTTAAATCAAGAGGAAGATTTTGAGTATGCATTGTAGTTGTCTATATAATTATCATATTTGGCGGTAGGGCTGGGCGATAAAAATATATCAATACATACTGCTATACACACGTAATTTACATAAATACAAAATGCGTTAAAAAAGACATTCAATATTTTTTTTCTTTGTCGAAAGAAAATGGAAGTTGCAAAACAAGGTTGGTTGCATGAACAAAGGCACTCGCTCTGTGGTAATCGAGTAACGCAGGAAGTGATCACTGATCAGTGGGAGTGACACGCCAACAGCCAATCAGGTAACAGTATCGATTATCATGTTTGGTTACGCCATCTTGTTGTCTCGCGGTTGATTCTTTGCATGGAGTGAGAAGTAAAAGTAAAAATGAAGACCGGTAATACTACATCACCTTAGCCGCGCTCACCCTTTAGAGCACAGCTGTACCTTCCTGGCACTAATCCTGCAGAAAATAGTTATTCTCAGGTTTCTCTGTTTATTTTCACACTTTGCACTATTTTGTTACACTTTATTAAGCATTTTTTACATATTCCTTATTTTTGCACCTTCATTTTAAGAGGTTATTGTTAAGTGTTTAATGTGATTTTACAATTATGTTTACATTGATTGTTTTCCATGCTTGTGTTGACATTTCCTTTCCTTTCTGCCTCTGATTATAATCAGAGGAAGGTAAAGTAAAAATGTTTACATTTAATATACATTTTTTCTGGTTCTTATTTTCTACAAGTCATAAAAAAATATCAATACGGTAATCATAGTTTTTACAGGACCTCGAGTTTGAGACCCACGCTGTAAAAACACTTGACGGGGTGGACTTCTCCAATCACTATTTGTTCTTGTTTTTATGTTCCTGAGAACTTATTTTTTGGTATATTTCTTATTATATTAGAAAAACAAATGTTAAGGGAAAAATAGCCTTGTGGAAAAAAAAGAAGTACCGGTAGATTTGACAATAAAAAAACTGGCAGCTCAATTGCCAGAATTTTACAGTAAAAAAACCAATGGTGCCGCTTTTCAATTTACAGTAATACACTGTAAAGAAAAACAAAATTTTACGATAACTGGCAGTTCTTTCACCAGGATTTTACTATAAAAATAACAGTTGTACCATCTTTCAATTTATTTGGTGTAAAAAACACCGTAAATTTTACTATAAAATTGTCACAACTCAGCTGCTTCACATTGTACACAAGGCTATTTGTGTAATGTGTAAAACTCTGATATGAAAATAAATAGACCAAAATCAAGACGAATAGTGAAGGGAGAATTCCTTAACTTTTTGGAAATGTGGCCCTCACAACAGTGGTGGGCATTAACAATACCTAATTATTTCCCATTGTTTAAAGAAAAGCGAGTAAATGATGAAGCGCAAATAGGCAGGGATCTACTGTAAGCACTCCACGATGCAACTTAAGTACCTGAACAACTTGCTTCCTTCGTCGTCATCATCAAAATCCGGGCTGTAACACAAAGAACACACGCAGAAATAGCAGTACCAGTGTGTGCAAAGTCAAAAATCATAGGCAGTGCTTTTCAAAGTGTGAGGCAGGCCACATCTGGCGGACTTCAGGGGTAGCTCGAGCAAAATAAGGAAAAGCAAACCAAGCTAAGTTTGTCCGGTAAAATGGCGCATCCAGGAAAATATAAAAAAGCGGGCGGGGAGGAGTTGTTTTGATACTTTCAAGAAGCTAAAGCCAATCCAATGTAGGCTCAGTGTTTTCCGTACATCGTTTGGTGCTACCTGTTCGCCTTTGCTCATAAACACATCACACACCTGTTCTGCCAGAGAATAAAAACACAAAGCAGGAGGGATCACTGTTGCCAACTTAGCGACGCAGTCATTATATTTTGCAAGTAATCAGACTCCGAAATAACCTCTTTTTCAAAAAAGCGGCCAGGGACATATGTGCTCAAGATTCTTTTGGTGACGACATATCACTCGTGCCCCTGTCCAACCATCTAAAAGCACTCAAAGGTAGCTCATTTTTTGGGGGACAATAATACAAACAAAAAGTGTCCAATAAGAAAATAAAACAAAACAAAAAAAGTGACAGACAAAAGTTAATTTGTACACATAAGTAATGTGTTTGTTTTGTTACAAATGCGTCACGGCATATTATGCAAATTAAATATTTAGGTGTGAACATCAGCCCGCTTTCCCCAAACAAAACAGATTGCAGTCCTGTGGGTAAAATTGTAGCCTGGCTATTTAAATAAAATAACGCATATTTATTTTTTATTTTATTGACTTGTCTTTTATTGTTTTATTCTATTTTATTGATTTGTATTTTAATGTTTTATTGTCTTTTATTGATTTGTTTTTTTACTTGTTTTATTTTAAATACTTGTAATTTAATTACTTTTTATGGTTTATTTTATGTGCAACACTTTGGAAACAGTTATGTTGTTAATAGTGCTATATAAGTAAAAGGGATTGGATTGGATTTATATTATAGGTCACAAAGCAGACTTGTGTACAATAGGGTTGCGCAATATACTGAAAATTCTGGACTATAAGCCGCTACTTTTTTCATACGCTTTGAACCCAGCGGCTTATAAAATGGTGTGGCTAATTTATGGATTTTTCTTTGCTGACAACCATAACGCAAATAATTTAAAAAAAAAAACAAGCAAAGACAATAAAAGGTGTGTTATTGTTTTCTGCTATGGCGCCATCTTTTGAACGAGTTTGCTCACTGCAGGTCCCTTCTTTTTAGACTTTAAACCGGATGTAGAAGTGCCGTTCAGTCTAATATTTGTCCATTACGTTTTTTTATTCATATGGATTCTTCATTCATCACTCCAAACAACGTTTGTAAGTTTTACAATATAACTAAAACAATTCTTACTTACTAAACCGGCATGCATATTTGTACGTGCTATTGTAATGTAATAAAGCTAGCATCGTTAGAATTAACTTATATGCTAACACTTTTCCAAGTGTCTGTGTTAGTATTATTAACTTACAATGGCATTATTTTTTGTTTTGTTTCAGTTTTGTAGTTGCAATTGGTGGGAACTGCTTTTTCTTCCGCTTAGGTAAGTATGTGATGTGCAAGCGCAGCGGAACACTGTGCTGTGCTCACTCATACAGTCATTTATTTTAGAAAATTACTGGCAATTAAAATGAATCACTCAGTGTTTTTAAACAAGTGTATGTATCATTTTATTGTAGGCTTTTTTGAGACACATACAGAGTTGAATATAAATAAGATGCATAATAATGCCACCATTTGTTTTGCCCTGGGATTTTATATTGTTGAAAGATGATTCAACACTACTTTCCACATTTTACCAGACGTATTAGGTATATTTGCAGAAAGTATCTGTATCAGAACCTCGATTTACGAATATACCAATATTAACTTTTAGATGGAGCCAAATATGCCTCTGTGTGCGAACCCAGTCTCTGGGTACAAACACTTCATTTAACTCATTTTGTGTCACGCCTGCAGACAAAAAGCAGGGCGCAGCATGGTTGTGAAGGCAGAGCCCTCCACATCACTTACTGCCAGTACATGGCTAGTCACTTCTAAGCGCTTCTGTAGGTGTGACTTTACTGTTTTTTTCACCTTTTGTCCATTTTGCTAACTCAATATGAGTACCAAAAAGACAACAGACCAGCGTGGAAAGAAGGGGGGATTCGCTGTGGAGTTAAACAAAAGGCTATTTGTGAGGAGTACATTATTGGCGCTCACAAGTATGAAAGAATAGCCGAAGCAGGTTTTGTACCACAGCAAGTTGTAATTGTGATGTTTGTGTGAAAACTGATTTTTCTGGAAAAATATGCCAAAGCAGACTTTTTTCACTGCGGAGGAGAAGACTTTCTCTCATTTAGCAGCATGTCCTTCAAGGCGCACGCACGCACGCACACAAACAATCCCTGCCTTCCCTTCTCCCTCTGCCTTCTGCTTTTTCTTCAGCTCCTCTGTCTATGTGAATGTGGGTCGATTTTGCTTTTTTAAAATGTTGATTATTGTAGCAATATGGCTGTTAAAGTTAAAGATTTGTGTGATTTCTGATTGTTTGTGAGAGCACCAAAGGGACTTCTGTGTGTATGCGCGTGTTTGCAGAGCAGCGCATACAGGACAGTTCATATTTACATTATTTCTTATAGAGAAGGCTGCTTCACTATGTGACCCTTTCTATTTACGAACCCTGTCCAAGAACCAATTAAGTTCCTAAATCGAGGTTCCACTGTATAACCATGTTACAACAGAAAGTAACAAGATATTACCAGTAAAGCAGCAAGTAGATTAATAATAGCTTGAGAAAATTATGTAATATGTTATTGCGTACATCAACAGTCAATTTAGAAGCCTCTGTAACTGGGTTTGAAATGTTTCTATTGTTATTTACATGCCAAAAAATATATATTAATGAATATCATTATCGCAGGAAGCTGCAATATATATCGCAATATAGATTTTTGGCCATATCGGCGATCCCTAGAGTGCGGTAATATCTAAAAGTATACCGAATGCCCCCCAGGGTCACACTTTGAAAACTGAGTGGGCAGAAAACTCCACAAAATATGCTCTACCAAAAAAAAATGTTTTGACGTAGCGGAGAAACATTCGCCATGCCACACTTTGAAAAGCCCTGATTTCAAACCTGTGTAAAGTTGGCCCTCCACCTTGTCAAAATCTAATACACACATGTGCCATTCGTTGATGTTATTATTATTATTATTATTATTAACTATTCATAACCAGCCCCCCACCTTGTCAAAATCTACCCAAATGCGATTTTCTGGTTTAGCTATTATAGTTATGTTATTCACATTGTATTATTCATATGCAAACCCCCCGAACTTGTCAAAACCTCCGAATACCAGTCCCAAATGTATGCACTGCAACAACTGTTGGTCTAACTATTATAGTTTCTACGTCATTAACTTTTTTAATCATTATGATCGTGTTATGTTTTTTTAATGTTAACATGTTATTATTCATAACCAGCTCTCCAACATTGCCAAAATCGCCCCAATCGTTTGTGCTGCAAACATTTTTAGTCTAACTAGTATAGTTTTTACCTTATTAACGTTTTATAGGACTGGTTATGCATCCTACAACATTAATAACATAAACCAGTGTTTTTGAACCACTGTGCCGTGAGATACAGTCTGTCTGGTGTGCCGTGGGAAAATATGTAATTTCACCTATTTGGGTTAAAAATGTTTTTTTGCAAACCATTATTTATAGTCTGCAAATAATGTGCCGTTGTTGAGTGTCGGTGCTGTCTAGAGATCGGCAGTGTAACCATGTAATACTCTTCCATATCAGTAGGTCGTGTGAGACGACGAATTGTTTGTCGTAATCCCAATATGAAACTAAAACTGAACTGGCTACAAAGTAAACAAAAACAGAATGCTGGACAACAGCAAAGACTTACTGTGGAGCAAAGACGGCCTCCGCAAAGTGCATCCGAACATGACATGACAATCAACAATGTCCCCACAAAAGAAGGATAGCAACAACTGAAATAGTCTTGATTGCTTAAAACAAAGCAGGTGCGGGAAATAGCGCTTAACGAAGACATGAAACTGCTACAGAAAAATACCAAAAAAACAAGAAAAGCCAACAAAATAGGAGCGCAAGACAAGAACTAAAACACTACACAGGAAAACAGCAAAAAAAACTCAAAATAAGTCATGGTGCGATGTGACAGGTCATGACAGTACACCTACTTTGAGACAGGAGCTATTGTGATGCATGGTTGGTTATGGTTTACTTTCTGATATTCAGCGCGGTTTGTGTCTTCTGCTTTCTGACTTGCGGTGGGAGTGATTTGCGGTGGATGAGCGGGACAACGCGATTTGTTTATTACGTCGGCATAGAGATGGTGTTCCACCGTAGGAGAATATATTTACTCCTCTTTTAATAGTATGTTTATTTGTTGTTTGTCTGGGTTTTTATATGAAATGACATATGTATTTGTGTAAAAAAATAATAAAAAAAAAAACAATTTGTTAAAAAAACTTCTCGTCACTCACGCCCCCCAGTCATGCCTACGCACCCTCCACTTTGAGAACCACTGCTTTAGGGGTTCTGTAGCCTCCGGATTTTTTCAACGCAAAAAAATGGGCCTTGACTCAAAAAAGGTTGAAAAACACTGGCAAAAACAACTATAAGAGTTAGTCATAAAGTGTTTGCAGCACAAACGACTGGGACACGTTTGGGTAGATTTTGACAAGGCAACGTCGCACAGGTTATAAATTCAAGTAAAAGTACAGTAGTTGTTACATGCATGCTGAAAAATAACAACACTACAATACTCACGCTGCTCGTCTCTTGTTGCTCCCCTTTGGAACGACGGCCCCACCGCTTGCTTGGGTGCCACTTGCACCCAATCCCAGACTGGGGTCTGTTAAATCTATAAATAGCAGACAATGTTGCAGAAATGACAGGTGAGCTCCCAAAGTCGACCATCATGACTCCGATCGCTGAACATAATAACAACAGGGAGCATGCGTGTCCAATGTCAAGCCTGAGCTGAACTGGATGATTATTATTCATATATTGCACATACAAAGTGCACTGTAGCACACAGTTTACCAAATTGGGTTGGCTTAGAGTTGAGGAAAGAGTACACCAAATTGCAATGTGCCTGGTATTCAAAATACTCAGAGAAACTGTCCCCAAGTACTATTTCACCAGAGTAAGTGATGCTAACGGGCAGCACGGTGGTACAGGGGTTAGTAAATGTGCCTCACAATACGAAGTCCTGAGTTCAAAAAACCCGGGCTCGGGATCTTTCTGTGTGGAGTTTGCATGTTCTCCTCGTGACTGCGTGGGTTCCCTCCGGGTACTCCGGCTTCCTCCCACCTCCAAAGACATGCACCTGGGGATAGGTTGATTGGCAACACTAAATTGGCCCTAGTGTGTGAGTGTGAATGTTGTCTGTCTATCTGTGTTGGCCCTGCGATGAGGTGGCGACTTGTCCAGGGTGTACCCCGCCTTCCGCCCGAATGCAGCTGAGATAGGCTCCAGCACCCCCCGCGATCCCAAAAAGGGACAAGTGGTAGAAAATGGATGGGATGGAAGTGATGCTCACAGGTACTGCACGAGAGGGAGTTCCTCAGACCTCGCCCCCCCAATTCAAGACTGTCATGGGAAAAAATGCATTTTACTATTTTGCCACCACACAGTGGAATGCACTACCAACAGACCTTAAAATTCCAACTTCCCTACTAAATTTTAAAACTGCCATAAAATCATGGCTCAGCTCAACCTCTACCTGATCTGAACCAAAATTGATATTCGAAGCATCAAGCAGGTTTATATGTGGTTATAGTTAGAGATGTCCGATAATATCGGACTGCCGATATTATCAGCCGATAAATGCTTTAAAATGTAATATCGGAAGTTATCGGTATCGGTTTGAAAAAGTAAAATGTATGACTTTTTAAAACGCTGCTGTACAGAGTGGTACATGGACGTAGGGAGAAGTATAGAGCGCCAATAAACCTTAAAGGCACTGCCTTTGCGTGCCGGCCCAATCACATAATACCTACGGCTTTTCACACACACAAGTGAATGCCACGCATACTTGGTCAACAGCCATACAGGTCACACTGAGGGTGGCCGTATAAACTACTTTAACACTGTTACAAATATGCGCCACACTGTGAACCCACACCAAACAAGAATGACAAGCACATTTCGGGAGAACATCCGCACTGTAACACAACATAAACACAACACAACAAATACCCAGAACCCCTTGCAGCACTAACTCTTTCAGGACGCTACAATATACACCCCCTGCTACCTCCCCCACCTCAGTTTCGGACTATAAGTCGCAGTTTTTCAGTTTGGTGCGACTTATACTCAGGAGCGACCTATGTGTGAAATTATTAACACATTACCGTAAAATATAAAATAATATTATTTAGCTCATTCATGTAAGAGACTAGACGTATAAGATTTCATGGGATTTAGCGATTAGGAGTGACAGATTGTTTGGTAAACGTATAGCATGTTCTATATGTTATAGTTATTTGAATGACTCTTACCATAATATGTTACGTTAACACACCAGGCATGTTCTCAGTTGGTTATTTATGCGTCATATAACGTACACTTATTCAGCCTGTTGTTCACTATTCTTTATTTATTTTAAATTGCCTTTCAAATGTCTATTCTTGGTGTTGGGTTTTATCAAATAAATTTCCCCAAAAAATGCGACTTATACTCCAGTGCGACTTATATATGTTTTTTTCCTTCTTTATTATGCATTTTCGGCAGGTGCGACTTATACTCCGGAGCGAATTATACTCCGAAAAATACGGTATATATTTTCTCATTTTCACACTCTTGGTAGTCATGTACATAGTGTATATACCCACCCCCATTTTTTGTATATATTGTTTTTCAAATCACCTGACATGTATACTGTGTATATGTACATCCATCCATTTTATACCGCTTCTCCCGTTTGGGGTCGCAGAGTAAAACAACTTGCACTGAGCCTAGTCTATAAAATCCACTACACCTCCCTGATACCGAAGTACATGTCAAACTACTTCCATAACGTAAATGACCGCCATAACCACAACACCAGGAGGAGCTCCACAAACCACGTTAAACCCAGATTCCCATCTAACAAAGGTCTTAACTCATTCTCCTTCTATGCCACATCAATATGGAATGCACTTCCAACAGGTGTAAAAGAAAGTGCATCTCTATCCTCCTTCAAAACCGCACTAAAAGAACACCTCCAGGCAACTTCAACCCTTGACTAACACCCTCCCCCCTCCACATCCCACCTCCCCGGATTGTAAATAATCAAATGTATATACTTGTTCTTATGCTTTCTGAACTCACTATGTTCACTGCTCGCTGTACATATCCTACCAAGTCAGACCTACAATGTTTCAATGTCCATTTCTCTGATGATGCAATTGTTGATGACTGAAGTGCTGATATCACAATTGTAAACAATGCAAATAATGTAAATAATTCAATGTATATACTCTGATGATTAACTTGTGTGATGACTGTATTATGATGATAGTATATATTTGTATCATGAATCAATTTAAGTGGACCCCGACTTAAACATGTTGAAAAACGTATTCGGGTGTTACCATTTAGTGGTCAATTGTCCGGAATATGTACTGTACTGTGCAATCTACTAATAAAAGTTCCAATCAATCAATCAAAAACCCACGCAGTCACGGGGAGAACATGCAAAATCCACACAGAAGTGCAGGATCGAACCCAGGACCTTCGTATTGTGAGGCAGACGCATTAACCCCTCCTCCATTGTGCTGTACATAATTTATCCATTTTTTTTTAGTATTTTTTTATGTTCATGTTACAGGTTATTATAATTGAAATGTAGCAAATGTGATGAATATTTAATTGACCACAATGGAAACAAGCCTTTTCGATTTTTGTGCCATCCATTTGCCTTTTTAAGGCATTACGTGGATTCAATTCTTTAAGATGTCAATAAACTTGTCAATCAATCAAGTTAGCAAGATTATGCAACCTTATCTGCACTGTGGCATTAGCATTGCTGCTAGCGAGGCTAACTGAGCCGCTGCTGTCACGCTATCTTTAGTAAAGTGTGAAAAGAGGCGCTGGAACTAAGAGCAAATGTAAGGCAGTATATCCTGTGGAGTTTGGTGACACTTTACCTTGGTTCGAAGATGCCATGTCCGTGTGGAAGAACATGAACAAAAGTATTGTGCAGCAGCACAAAACAAATATGTACAAATCCCAGCTCCTCCCCTTGCTAGCGAGCTAGCTGCCAGCTAACTGCTAGCACCGCGGCGTTGTCCACACTTATTCGGCGTTAATGCGGGCGCCGAGCCATGGCCGGAGGCTTTTTTTTTATTTTAGCAGCCGCCTGGGTTTGGAAGGAAAGGGGGGTGGGGGGGAACAAACGCCGGAACTCCTGTCGGCCCCCTTGGGTGCTTACTCTCGGCTGAAACACCCTGTCGGTGGAAGATGGCGCTCCAAGCTAGCAGTGCGCGAGCACTCGTTTGTTTTCTTGTTTCCTATTGGACAATCCACATGACGTCACGATTTGGGAAATCCGCGCTCGGCTCCGCCCCATTTGCCTTTTATGGAAGTAGAATTGTCTCACGTCAACTTATATATATATATGCATATATTAATAAATATACAAATACAAATTATATTTATACATTTTATTTGTATGCATTTTCAAATCTCAAAAATATATTTACATATACGCGTTTATTTATACAAATTATTTATTTGTATATCACATTTGTATTTGTATATTTATTAATATATGCACATGTATTAATATCATATTGACACATAAGTTGATGTGGGACAATTCTACTTCCATAGCCTTTGTCATGCAAAATTATAAAAACTATTATCCTTAGACAGCACAATATTTTGTGCTGTTTGTGAATATTAACATGTTAATAACATTAAAAAAAAACTGTAATAGTGAGACATTTTTGCAGCACAAACGTTTGGGGAGATTTTGACAAGGTGGGGTGGGGGGGGTGGGGGGACTGGATGACGTCACTATAGTCAGAAAATGTATATATTTTGTATTCTATTGAAGTTGCTTTATTGAGTTTACAACCCCCTGGCGTTGTTTTGTACTGTTTATGTACATGTTTTGGTCATTATTATTTATTTGCTTATATGTAAATGGTGCATATTATAAATAAAGTTTTATATATATAAAAAAAAAAAGAATAACTTCAAAACCGTAATGGCACAAACAAAAAAATGTTGCGGCATTGGTAAGTCATTACGGAGCCCCTAAAGGGACATGGGGACATTTTTTTTAGACATGTATCTCGTGCGCACGAGAAACTTTTTATTAAAAAAAAATTAAAAAAAAAAAAAAATTATGATTTTTTATTTTTTTATTTTTTTATTTTATTTTATTTTATACTTTTTATTTAAAAAAAATAAATAAATAAAAAATTATGATTTTTTATTTATTTATTTATTTTATAAAAAGTTTCTCGTGCGCACCAGATACATGTCTAAAAAAAATTCCCCCATGTCCCTTTAGGGGCTATGTAAGTCATAAATATGAGATACAAAGTCGAAATTATGAGATAAAAGAAAATCGTCCGCCCATGTGCAGCTGAGATAGCTAGCTCCAGCACCCCCCACGACCTCAAAAAGGGACAAGCGATAGTAAATAGATGGATGGATGGATGGAAATTATGAGATAAACATTTATATGAGATAAAAAATCAAAATTATGAGTTAAAAAAATAATAATGTCCAGATAAAAAGTCGAAATTATGATATAAAAAGTTGTATTTATGAGATGAAAAGTAAAAATGTTGAGATAAGAAAGTCGTAATTATGAAATGAATAGTCAAAATTGTAAAGTAAAAAGTAATTATGAGATAAATATGACTTTTGAAATTATCTCTTAAATATATATTTTTATCGCATAATTATGACGTTTTATGTAATAATTATGATTTTTTTACCTCATAACATTTTATCTCATAATTATGACTTTTTTGTCTCCCAATTTTGACTTATTTTATAATAAAAAGTCCAAATATGAGCAAAAAAAATAATGTATAGATAAAAAGTCGAAAATATGAAATGAAAAGTCAAAATGTTGAGATAAGAAAGTCCTAATTATGAAATTAATTGTCATAATTATGTGATAAAAAAAGCCGTAATTATAGATGAATAGGACTTTTGAAATTATTTTAAATATTGTAATTATGACTTTTTATCACACACTTATGCCGTTTTATGTCATAATTATGACTTTTTGTCTAATAATTACGACTTTTTACCTCATGACATTTTATCTCATAATTATGACTTTTTTGTCTCCTAATTTTGACTTGTTATTTTATAATTATAATTTACCATTAGAGTGTTTTGTTTAGTTTTTTTGGGCTTCCGAAGTGATGACCTTAATGGAGACTTTAATTTTGTATAATTATTGTTGCTTTTAAAATAAAATAAAAAAAAACAATACATATACAAACCAGCAGGTGACGCCAAACAACCTTTCAAAAGGCGAGTCAAGCGCTTTGCTTCCTGTCACACACACGCACGCACGCACGCACGCACACACACCCACCCACACACAAAAAATGTAATAGTTACACAAAAACATTTTGCACCACAAACGTTTGGGACAAGTTTAGGGGTTTGACAAGGAAAGAGGGCTTGTTATAACACCTTAATAAAAACATTTAAAAAAACTAATAGTTATAAAAAAAAATACAAAATGTTTCCAAAATTGAATTAAATAAATATTCAATTATTATTATTTTTAATTTTTTTTAATCGATTTTTTTAAAATTGTGAATATATGTAGAATTGGCATAATAAGAATCGCCATTTGGATGTGAATCAATTTTTTTGTGCTTTTAAAGGGCTTCATTATGCATGGAAATGTCTTAAAAACGTCTTTAAAAAAAAAAAAAAAGGATTGTTATCAAAAAATAAATAAACACATTTTCCAAAATTACATTTAAAAAAACATTTTAAATTATTATTATTTTTAATCGATTTTTTAAAATTATGAATCTATTTACAATCAGGATGAATAAGAATTGTGATTGGGATGTGAATCGATTTTTCTGTGCTCTTAAAGTGCTTCATTATGAATGGAGATATCCTAAAAACGTATAAAAAAATTTTTTTAGAGAAAAACTATTGTCTTTTCCAAAATTTAATTGAAAAAAATTGTAACTATATATATATATATATATATATATATATATATATATATATATATATATATATATATATATATATATATATATATATATATATATTTTAAATTTTATTTTATATATTAATTTTTTAAATAAATTTTAGAAAATGATAACTAGATGAATAAGAATTGCGGTGTAAATAAAACATTTTTGGTTGCTTTTTAAGTCCTTTATTATGCATGGAGATGTCCTAAAAACCAATTAAAAAAAACTGATAGTTACCACAAAAAAAAAAAAAAAAAAATCCAAAATTGAATCAAAAATATTTCCATCTTTTTTTTATCAATTTTTAAAAATTATGCATCTATTTACAATCGGGATGAATAAGAATCGTGATTGGGATGTGAATCAATTTTTTGTGCTTTTAAAGTGTTTCATTATGCATGGAGATGTCCTAAAAACGTATTAATTTAAAAAAAAAAATAAACAAAACAAACAAACGTGTTTTCCAAATTTTAATAGAAAAAAATTGTAAATATATATCTTTTTTTTAAATAAATTTTTGAAAATTATAACTAGATGTAGAATCGGGATGAATGAGAATCGCAATCGGGATGTGAATCGATTTTTTTTCTGTGCTTTTGAAGTGCTGAGAAAAAAAAACGTAAAGAAGAGTGTTGTGATTCATGATCTTTGCTTTTTATTATTAATAACAATATTTGGGTGCCATGGAAGGAAAGAAGAATAACACTGTAACCAGCACACAGCTGTTGGCATCTGCATCGCTGGGGAAGAGGAAAGGAAGCTTGCTGGTTGCTTGGTCAAGGTTAGTACAAAAAAATAATCCAAAATAACAGGAGTAAAGAAAAAGAAGAAGGTGGCAGTGGAATATGAGGAGGAGGAGCGCGAGTGACGAGGGAGGACGAGCGTATTGATGTTAGTGAGAGAGGCGGAGACAGAGAAGAAGAAGAGGACATGCAGAGAGGACAGGAAATGTCCCACACATGACAAATAAGGCACTTGACGGAGAAGAGAAAAGAAAGTGAAAGAAGCATGAACAAGTCCATCCATTAGCTTCTTGCTACTCGCATAGTTCGCTGGTGTTGGGAATACTCCCGGTCCAGTAAAACGCCGTCCTCAAAGGCCGCCTCCTCTTTGTTTGGCGTGACGTGCCCCGGGCCGCCACACAGGCCTGGCATAGTTGGCGCTTTGCACGCCACACGGAATTGGGTGTTAACGTCGGAAACGTTTCCTTGGCGGCTCTGACACAGCAACGTCCCAAAGTGAACCTGGGATGTTCCCAGCTTCTGAGGTAGTATCGGAGACGCAACGCAGGCGTTCAATGTCGGGGTGTCCAAAGTGACAGTCCGTGCATTTCACACAGAACCCAGGAAGTGGAACATTGTCGTAAATGTGACACACCCAATCAGGTATTTTGTAGGGCTTTCTAAATTAATAATAATACGTTTTTACATGAGATGATTATTGTATCGTATTTTTAAGACGATAGAAATACATTTTAGAAGAACACATTTTTTTGCACATATAAGCCGCACCGGACTGTAAGCCGCAGATACATACAGTCGTGGTCAAAAGTTTACATACACTTGTAAAGAACATAATGTCATGCATGGCTGTCGTGAGTTTCCAATCATTTCTACAATTCTTATTTTTTTGTGATAGAGTGATTGGAGCACATACTTGTTGGTCACAAAAACCAGGCTAGAATTAAGATTTTAGAATGGCCTTCCCAAAGTCCTGACTTAAATGTGTGGACAATGCTGAAGAAACAAGTCCATGTCAGAAAACCAACAAATTTAGCTGAACTGCACCAATTTTGTCAAGAGGAGTGGTCAAAAATTCAACCAGTAGCTTGTGGATGGCTACCAAAAGTGCCTTATTGCAGTGAAACTTGCCAAGAGACATGTAAGCAAATATTAACATTGCTGTATGTATACTTTTGACCCAGCACATTTGCTCACATTTTCAGTAGACCCATAATAAATTCATAAAAGAACCAAACTTCATGACTGTTTTTTGTGACCAACAAGTATGTGCTCCAATCACTCTATCACAAAAAAATAAGAGTTGTGGAAATGATTGGAAACTCAAGACAGCCATGACATTACGTTCTTACAAACTTTTGACCACGACTGTACATTGTGAAATTAGTTATTCACACACTAAATGTTTACCTACATACCTTAATTGTTTAAGGCAGTAAAACGGCTGAACAAACAAAACAGAAGTCATCGTCATGACCCGCTCGCTGCGGGACCGAGCTCTCCAATCAGCTAAACCAGGGATGTCCAAAGTCAGATTTTACAGTAAAAAAAAAACGTTTTGGTGAGTTCACCAAACTGAAACAATACAAAAAGAATGCCATTGTAAGTTAAAAATACTAACACAGACACTTGTAAACGTGTTAGCATATTAGCTAATGCCAACGCCGCTGGCTTGATTACATTACGATAGCACGTACAAATATGCACGGAAACGCTCCTACAGACATCACATACGGAACGCTTTAGTGAGTATGAACAGTTTTAGTTATATTGTCGATGAATGAAGAATCCATACGAGTAGGAACGCTAAAGGGAAGGGCACCGCAGCACCTGCAGTGAGCTAACTCGCCCAAAAGATGGCGCCATAGTACAAAGACACTCTGTGTTTTTAAAAACATTTTTTTATAAAATACATTTTATTATGGCCGCCGGCCAAAAACAATCCATAAATTAGCCGCTCAGTCTTATAAGCCGCAGGGTTTAAAGCGTACGAAAAAAGATAGCGGATTATAGTCCGGAATTACAGTGGAACCTTGATTTACGAACAGGGAATCTCTGTGGAGTTAAAAAAATACATATAAATATATATATATATATATATATACATATATACATATATATATATTTGCGAGGAGTACATTAATGGTGCGAAGAATCGACAAAGCAGGCTTCGTACCAAAGAAAGTTTTATTTGTGATGAGACCGGACCTTTTCTGGAAAAATATGCCAAAGCAGATTTATTTTACTGTGGCAGAGAGGAGCTATCGCCCGTGACCTTCAAGAGCACGCACACACACACACACACACACACACACACACACACACACACACACACACACACACACACACACACACACACACACACACACACACACACACACACACACACACACACACACACACACACTTCAGCTCTTGTGCCGATGGTAATATAAGGGATTTTTTTCTTTTTTTAAATGTTGATTGTAGCAATACGGTTGTTAAAGTTAAGGATTTGTGTGATTTCTGATCGTTTGTGAGGGCACCAAAGTGACTTGTGCGTGTCGGCAAAGCAGCGCATACAGAGGACAGCAGCTTGTTGCTTTGTCTTGTTAATAAAAAGATAACTATGTGTTATGTTTGTTTGATACACAGTACTGTATAGCACTTTATGTTTTTTGTTCAGAGTGTGCAAACCTTCACAAAAACATTGGCTTTTGTCGAGGCCGGAACCAATTTACAATGTTTCTTATGGAGATATTTTGCTTTCATATACAAACTTTTCTATTTTTAGAACCCTGTCCAACGACCTATTAAGTTCGTAAATGGAGGTTCCACCGTACACCGATTAATCACGCAATTTATGTTGACCTTACATGCTCCTTTTCAATTATTTTCTATATATTCTTTATTATTAGTTATTGTGAAATAGCTCAAGTTGTTAAAAATATATATTTTTTTATTTCAAGCAAATTGATGCACTTTTATTATTTTCTGTTACAGACGAAAACAATGTTGATGAAGTTATTTTTTGTTGTAAGTCGATCTATATTTACTTTTCTTGAATGTTAATACGAACATAATGTTACGCAGAGGCGTACTTATAACAAAGTTGTAGACAACTGATACTGTTCATAGTCGTGGTGGCGAGCTGTTTTCTTCTCCCGTGACAGAAAATAACTGATGATAATAATTGACAATAGTTGACTGTTTTAACCTAAGCCTTTTCTGTGTGAACAGCACCAACACGTAGGAAAAAAGCCAACTCACGTAAAAGGGGCTCGTACGGTAAAACGTCAGGAAGTTTTTCACCCGAGCCAGCCGGTGCGGACGTTGTGATGTACCCGACGACGGGATCGGGGTAGGCGAGATAAACCTGTACGCCACTTCTCAGGGTTCTGTGTGACAAGGCACGGGCAAACTGAAGAATGCAATTAGTGTAGAACAGGGGTGTCCAGACTTTATCCACATTGACAAATCAAAACATGTGGCGGCCGTTTTGATTTGTCATTTTCAAAACCAATATAGATTTTGTTTTAACCTTTAGGGCTGCCCTCAAGTTTGGTACCGGGGACCCAAACGGGTCTCAGTCATAAACATTTTAAAAATAAGTCATATATTATTTTTAATCTTGACATCAACTTCAGGTCCATCTGTCGATATACAGTTATCGTTTTTTTATGACCTTTTTTGTCAAAACCCTGTTTTTATGCCAAAAACAAAATATGCAATATTTCCCCTACAAAAATATTGAAAGTGGAATAATTGATGTGACGTAATTTGAGACTTAAATAGGTCAATAATTCCCAAAATTATTGATTTTAATTATTATTTTTTGAGCAATGAGATTTAAAAATAACTTTAAAGAAGTCCCACTAAAAATTCAAAAAGGCCCCCCAGAATAAGTGTTGAAAATAAGTATTTTTAAAAATGTACTTTAATGTTTAAGTCTCTAGATCAACTTCAGATATATCTGTCGATTATAATTTTTTATTATTTTATCATGTATGTTTGTTTGTTTTATGCCCTTTTTGTTCAAGAAAATCTAGTTTGTAATGTCACAATGCACAAAATATGCAATATTTCCCTCCCCCCCAAAAAATATTTCAAAATGGAATATTTGGTGTGAAGTAATTGGAGCCTTAAATAGGTCAATAATTCATAAAACCATCGATTTTAATTATTATTTTTTGAGCAATGAGATTTAACAACAACTTAAAAAAGTCCCAGTAAAAATTCAAAAAGGCCACCAGAATAAAAGTGTTCAAAATAAAACTTTTTGAAAATGTACTGTTAATGTTTAAGTCTCTAGATCAACTTCAGATATATCTGTCGATTATAAGTTTGTATTATTTTATCATGTATTTTTGTTTGTTTTATGCCCTTTTTGTTCAACAAAATCTAGTTTTTAATGTCACAACGCACAAAATATGCAATATTTCCCCCCCAAAAAATATTGAAAATGGAATAATTGATGTGAAGTAATTTGAGCCTTAAATAGGTCAATAATTCATAAAACCATCAATTTTAGTTATTTTTTGAGCAATGAGATTTAACAGCAACTTTAAAAAGCCCCACTAAAAATTCAAAAAGGCCCATAGTATAAAAGTGTTCAAAATAAGTATTTTTAAAAATGTACTTTTAATGTTTAAGTCTCTAGATTAACTTCAGATATATCTGTCGATTATAAATATGTATTATCTGTTTCATGTATTTTTGTTTGTTTTATGCCCTTTTTGTTCAACAAAATCTAGTTTTTAATGTCACAATGCAAAAAATATGCAATATTTCCCCCAAAAAAGATTGAAAGTGGAATAATTGATGTAAAGTAATTTGAGCCTTAAATAGGTAAATAATTCACAAAATCATTGATTTTAATTATTTTTATTTTTGAACAATGACATTTAAAAAGAACTTTAAAAAAAAGTCTACTAAAAATGATTGGTGATCCAAAAAGGCCCCCAGAATAAAAGTGTTCAGAATAAGTCTTTTTAAAAATTTACTTTTAATGTTTATGTCTCTAGATCAACTTCAGATATATCTGTCGATTATAAATATGTATTATTTTTTTCATGTATTTTTGTTTGTTTTATGCCCTTTTTGTTCAAGAAAATTTAGTTTTTAATGTCACAACGCACAAAATATGCATTATTTCCCCCCCAAAAAATATTTCAAAGTGGAATATTTGATGTGACGTAATTGGAGCCTTGAATAGGTCAATAACTCATAACAGCATTGATTTTGATTCATTATTATTTTTGAGTAATGACACGTTTTAAAGAAAAAAACACCCTGCATGGCAGCTTTGTGTTATTAGTGTCAACATTTGTTCTTGTTATATTTCACCATTTATTCCACTTTTAATAGTATTATAGTTAAAAAATGAGCTGCGGGCCACACTTCGGACACCCCTGCTGTAGCAACACCGTCCAAATTCAGCATTCACACAATGACAAAGTGTTGGAGTGCCGATGTGTGAAAGCAGGCTCTTGTGGTCAACAACACCCGGTTCTTCAGGCAAAAAGCACGGAGCTGCGATTCCACTGCTCACGTTTCACATTTAAAGGGGAACGGCACTTTTTGGTGCAATGTCTGTCTCTTTTTTTAAACATTCTAAATGGTAAAAAATGGACTAGCAAGAGGAGGCTAACAATGGAATTCAGCTATTCCGCCCATAAAGCCAAAAAATACATTAATTGCCAACAATACTCCATTTACTGTATATCTCATGACCTGAATATTGACTAAGTAATAGAGATAATGGTATTATAAGCGCTAACGCCGAGGAACTACTTTTATTAGCACAGCGCCTTGATGGCAGAGTTAAACGTAGCTACTGCAGCTATACACATGCTGAGCTGCTGCATCGCCTCTGAGTTGGCAAACGTTTGTGCTTGATTATAAATCGTGCCTCTCTCCTGGATAGTAGAAGGTTGTGGACATAAGCTGAGAAGTTGGTCAATCAGAACATCCAACTTAGACCCCAAGATATTACCCAGCAGGCACAAGACATTAAAATAACGTTGAGAACTCATTGAATGAGGTCCTGACATTGAGCAACTCAAACAGTCAGAATAATTGTATCTAAGTTATCACAAAACTTTATGTTGCCATGAGTGCCCGGCGAGAAGACAAAAGCTGTCTTTGATCCTACCAAGAAGAATGCTTGTAAAACTCCACTGTGTAGGATGGGAAGCAACATGAAGGTGTTATGTTTCTTGGATGTATTGTAATCAACAGAAAGATATTGTCTTGACCCGAGATCTACAAAGCGAAGAGGAAGCAGGACCTGACTCCCCGACAGGGACTTCTTCTTTGAAATGTTTTACGACCTTTTCTTTGAACCGACCTTTTCTTTGAACTGTTCTGTAACCAAAGGCGATGGCTGTTTACGACCCCCGCCCCTTAGAAACAGCTGTTGCCACGTAATCAGGGAAAGTCTAAATAAAAGAGGAGGCGTACAATCTTTCGCCAGAGCGTGGTGAGACTGTACAAAGAGTACAGTCCAGACGTCTCTCCTCAATTGAGCCAAAATTAATTCTGTCTGTTTAATTCCTTGCTTCTTGTCTTGTTTAATAGATGTCATCAGTGTTTGAACCTGACAATAACGTTGATACAACATGCTTTTTAATCAATGTCATGGTTCTGACGTTGATTTGTCCATTGAATTTTGGTAATTTCCCAACCAATATTCTACAACACAAATACAACGTTGAAACAACATGCTTTTTGACGTTTATTCAACGTCAGATGTGACGTTGATTTGACCATTGAAATTTTGTAATTTCCCAACCAACAACGTGGATCCAACATTGGAAATCAACGTTGTCTTATTTTACAAATACTTTTGCAACGTTGTTTCAAAGTCAGCTCTAAAAAACATGTACGTATAATCAACTTAGTATCAATGTCTTGCGTCTGCCGGGTGCTTGGAAGAAGCATCAATATGCTCGTTTGCTCCCACCATTTTTTTTTTTTACCTGAGGAGTGGGGATTGTGATGATTTCATCGTCCAAACAGGGATCAAAAGTCTTGTGCCCATCAGCCAGCATCCCAGTGACAACATCTTATTTTATTACGTTCCAAGTTTGTATTTCTTGTTTAGCACTTAGGTAGATATATGTTTCTGGATCATCATTTCTTCATAGTGTCGTTGTTGCCCCGTATAATGTCTTTCATGATTGGTAGTGTCGTTGTTGAAGGGAATAGTGAACGTCTGTGAAATTAATGAGGCCAAAAAGAAGTTCTGGCTATGCTTAAAATGACCGAAATATGGTAAGTATTACACGTTAATCATGAGTGTGCCTGTTACTACATTACATAAATACTTACACCACGTATATAACACGTTGATGGAGGTTTTTAGAGCAGCGTTTCTTAACCATAGGGCCCATTGTTGGGCCGCCAAAACATATTTTTTTCTCAGCTGTAATACGCTATTCCTCCACTTGGGGCAGAAATGACTAAATCAAACAAACAGAAGAAGTCTGGAAGTTTCTTAAGCACAAAAAATTATGACTAAAGTGGTCAAGCTGTACTATAATTTTATTGACTATTTAGTCAACAAACATATTTTATTATCAATAGTTATTATTATTAGGTAGAATTTATTTATTTTAGCTTTGCGTAATTGTATGTAAAAATGTTTTACGAGTCCCTTCTTTTGCAGTATATCTTATTATCAGTATTTATTTTTGTACTCAGCTTGACCTAAGCCTTAATAGTAGAATATATTGATTTTAGCTTTGCATAATTGTATTTGAAATTTTTTTTACGAGTCTCTTCTTTTGCAGTATATCTGATTATCAGTATTTATTTTTGTACTCAGCCTGACCTAAGCCTTGATAATATTTGTGATTAACACACACTTTCATATCATTTGACAAAGTTGTAAACTGTAAGTTGGTTAGATATACATATTGAATATGATTAAAATCAGGGGACAGGACAGGACAAATTTTTATATAAAATTTTTTTTTTTTAAATTAAGGGTAATATTACTAATTCAGTGTTAATATTTAGGCCCCAAGGTAAAAAAAAGTTAATAATCCTTATTTTAGAAGGATACTCATTACCTGAATTGTTAACTGCCTCTTGCTAGATGATTTTTTACGATTTAGAAAGCATAAAAAAGAGAAAGATGTGTGTTTTTGTCTCACAACGGGATTGTGAACGACATCAAAACGTTTTACAGAAGTGCAGTTCCCCTTTAAAGGTCCTGTGACGCAGCGACGTCGCCCCCAGATCGCCAACGCTTCACACCTGGTACAAGTTGGAGTGTGCCGTGAAAAAAAAAAAGCGAGAACGGGAAGTGCGGGGTTGTGCAAAGGCATCGCAATAGCTCAACACTCGTGTGGTTGCATAGACAAAATGTAGGAAATCAAAAGGTCTTGGCCTCCCGTGGAGCGCCACGCCAAGCACGAAGCGACAGATTAAAAAGAATTAAAGCATCGGGTCTAAAATGGCATTTCTTGGAAAGCCAGGGGTCTGGCTCTAAGGCACACAGGAAGGAAGCGAGGCGCCTCTCTCGTCTCCATGTTCTTCCCTGTCTGAAGTGTCGGTGACACCCGGGCAATAACGCGGAAGCAAGAACGGAGTCATGCCGGTGTAACTAATGTGTTGTGTGATGTGCAAAGGTAACACTGTCTCATTTCCTCGCTGCGCTAACCTTTCGACGCATGACTAAAACGCCGCCATTCTTCTTCTTCCCGCCAATCAAGCGTTCTTCCTCCCCTCGCTCGGGGCGCCGCTGGCCCCGCCGAGGATCACGAGTTCTCCCCCCCCAGCGCGTTTCGTGTCATTCCGCCTTGCTGTGGTTGTTGTTGTGGACCGCGTGGCCGTTCTGCAGCGGCCCGTTTTTCTGACGGCTCTTTCTCACTTCTTCGTCCTCTTCCTCGTCCGTCTCGTCCGTCTCGTCCTTATCGCTCCTCTCGTCATCCACTTTCTCCTGAAAACAAGTCAATGACAGTCAATTAGTGTTGTCCCGATACCAATATTTTGGTACCGGTACCAAAATGTATTTTGGTACTTTTCTAAATAAAGGGGACCACAAAAAATGTCATTATTGGCTTTTTTTAAACAAAAAACCTTACATTAAACTAGGGCTGCAACTAACGATTAATTTGATAATCGATTAATCTGTCGATTATTACTTCGATTAATAGTCGGATAAAAGAGACAAACTACATTTCTATCCTTTCCAGTATTTTATTGAAAAAAAAACAGCATACTGGCACCATACTTATTTAGATTATTGTTTCTCAGCTGTTTGTACATGTTGCAGTTTATAAATAAAGGTTTATGGGGACGGCGTGGTGAAGTTGGTAGAGTGGCCGTGCCAGCAATCGGAGGGTTGCTGGTTACTGGGGTTCAATCCCTACCTTCTACCATCCTAGTCACGTCCGTTGTGTCCTTGGGCAAGACACTTCACCCTTGCTCCTGATGGGTGCTGGTTAGCGCCTTGCATGGCAGCTCCCGCAATCAGTGTGTGAATGTGTGTGTGAATGGGTGAATGTGGAAATACTGTCAAAGCGCTTTGAGTACCTTGAAGGTAGAAAAAGCGCTATATAAGTATAACCCATTTATCATTTATTTATAACAATTTAAAAATTTAAATAAACATTTAAAAAAATTTAAAAAATAAATTGCCTCTGCGCATGCGCATAGCATAGATCCAACGAATCGATGACTAAATTAATCGCCAACTATTTTTATAATCGATTTTAATCGATTTAATCAATTAGTTGTTGCAGCCCTACATTAAACATATGTTTATTATTGCAAGTTTGTCCTTAAATAAAATAGTGAAAATACTAGACAACTTGTCTTTTAGTAGTAAGTAAACAAAGGCTCCTAATTTAGCTGCTGACATATGCAGTAACATATTGTGCCATTTATCATTCTATTATTTTGTCAACATTATGAGGGACAAACTGTAAAAATGAATTATTAATCTACTTGTTCATTTACTGTTAATATCTGGTTATTTTGTCTTTTAACATGTTCTATCTACACTTCTGTTAAAATGTAATACTCACTTATTCTTCTGTTGTATGATACTTTACATTAGTTTTGGATGATACCACACATTTGGGTATCAATCCGATACCAAGTAGTTAGAGGATCATACATTGGTCATATTCAAAGTCCTCATGTGTACAGGGACATATTTCCTGAGTTTCTAAACATAATATAAATAAAAAATAATAATAAAAAAAATATTTTGTGATGCTAAAAAATATCGATGTAATCATAGTAGTATTAACTAGATACTCTATTGTACTTGGTATCATTACAGTGGATGTTAGGTGTAGATCCACCAATGGCGTTTGTTTATGTTGTAGCGTCCCGGAAGAGTTGGTGCTGCAGGGAATATGTTCTGTAGTGTTTATGTTGTGTTGCAGTGCGAATATTCTCCCAAAATGTGTTTGTCATTGTTGTTTAGTGTAGTTTCACTATATGGCACATGTTTATGACAGTGTTGGCGTTGTTCATACGGCCACCCTTAGTGTGACATGTATGGCTGTTGACTAAGTATGCGCCTTCATTCACTTGTATGTAGTGTGTTCAATATTAAAATATTCGTTTTGACGGTTAATGATCGGACATATTGAAATCTTGTCTTGTCTTGTCTTTGCCAACTATGGACCACTTTGACCGCATCCAATATTATGATTTCTTCACCTTTATCTGCTTGTAAGAACTCCATGATTGTGCACTGTCTGCATGACACGACGTGGTGGACCAGTACTTTTTAGAGGTGGTATAGTACCGAATATGATTAATTAGTATCGCGGTACTATACTAATACCGGTATACCGTACAATCCTACAGTCAATATTTCACCGCGATGTGTACGACATACGCGCTCTCCAATATAAGGGAAAGCCAAACTACCGTAAATTCCGGAAAATAAGCCGATACTTTTTTCCTACGCTTTGAAACGGTGCGGCTAATTTATAGATTTGCCTAAAAAAACAAAAACAAGTAAAGACACTGAAAAGGTGTGTTGTTGTTTGTACTGTGGTGTCACTTCTGTTTAGAGCTTCGAACCGGAAGTACAAGTGCCGTTCCGTCTTCTGAGTGGTCCATAACGGTTCTACTCGTAGGGATTCTTCATTCATCATCTATGAAAGCTCTTTTTTATCTCTCTATTTGCACCCAAGGACAGAAGAGCAATTTGACATTTTCTGCTCAAAGGCTACACTCACTCTCACTTGTTTTAATGCTACTCTCAAGCTGCTTGACCATCGTGTCAATTAAGCCGTGGAGAAGAAAAACAGATGTGACGTCATATGCCACACAGCTATTGGATGTCTTTTTAAAATGTGTGAATTTTTAGTAATATATTTTTTTATTGGTTCAGTTTTTAATTTATGTATCTATTTTTTAACAATAGTTTATTGGAGTTTATAATTTATTTATTTTTTAAAATATTTTTTCATTGGGTCTTTTTCCAATTTATTACCGGTATTTATTTCATTTTATTAGGTTTCATTTTTTTGATTGATTTATTGTTTAATAATTGTTTATGGGACCTACTTTTTTAAAATGAATTAATTGAATTTCATAATTTTTTATTGGGTTTATTTTTTATCTATGTATGTTAACTGTTTATTGTAACTCTTTTTTTGTTGTTATTATTATTTTTTTCATTGTTTTCTTTTTTAAAGAAATTAATTTTTGAATGATCTTTTATTGGGTTTCTTTTTTTATGAATTTATTTTTAATCATTTGTTTATGGGACCTCCTTTTTAAATGAATTTATTGAATTTCATATTTTTTTTATTAGGTTTCTTTTTGATCCATGTATTTTATTAAAAATTTTTTTTATTGTAACTCTTTTTTGTTATTTATTTTTATCTTTACTTTTTTAAAGAAATTATTTTTTGAATGCTCTTTTATTGTGTGTGTTTTTTTATGATATAATATTTATTCATTGGACCTCCTTTTTGAATTAATTAATTTTATTTAAAAAAACTTTTGGGGATTTCTTTTTCACTTATTTATTTTATAATACATGTTTATTGTAACTTTTTTAAAATAATTTATTTATTTTTCATTAGGTTTATTTTTTAAATCAATTATTTTTGTAATTATCTTTTATTGGGTTTCTTTCTTTATGAATGCATTTTTTAATAATTGTTTATTGGACCTACTTTTTGATTGAATTTATTGTATATAATATTTTTTTATTGGGTTTGTTTTGTACTTATTTATTTTTAAATTATGTATTGCATCTCTTTTTTTTAACTATTTTTTCTTTTAAATAATTTTTCATCGGATCTTTTTTAAGCAAATTTTTTGTTTTGTTATTTATTTTATTTT
>NC_084750.1:23890153-23920153 GCF_033978785.1 Entelurus aequoreus | reverse complement strand
CATGACGATGACTTCTGTCTTGTTTGATCAGCCGTTTTACTGCCTTGTCACAGACACCCTTTGGAAACATTTAAGGTGTGTAAATAAACAATTACAAAATGATTATTTCTGTATAAATAACTAATTTCACAACATATACACTACCGTTCAAAAGTTTGGGGTCACATTGAAATGTCCTTATTTTTGAAGGAAAAGCACTGTACTTTTCAATGAAGATAACTTTAAACTAGTCTTAACTTTAAAGAAATACACTCTATACATTGCTAATGTGGTAAATGACTATTCTAGCTGCAAATGTCTGGTTTTTGGTGCAATATCTACATAGGTGTATAGAGGCCCATTTCCAGCAACTATCACTCCAGTGTTCTAATGGTACAATGTGTTTGCTCATTGGCTCAGAAGGCTAATTGATGATTAGAAAACCCTTGTGCAATCATGTTCACACATCTGAAAACAGTTTAGCTCGTTACAGAAGCTACAAAACTGACCTTCCTTTGAGCAGATTGACTTTCTTGAGCATCACATTTGTGGGGTCAATTAAACGCTCAAAATGGCCAGAAAAAGACAACTTTCATCTGAAACTCGACAGTCTATTCTTGTTCTTAGAAATGAAGGCTATTCCACAAAATTGTTTGGGTGACCCCAAACTTTTGAACGGTAGTGTGTATATATATATATATATATATATATATAATATTGCGACTAATATTTGGGAAAAAATGTTCCACCTAAAATTTAGTGGGTGTGGCTTATATACCGGTGCGCTCTATAGTCCGGAAAATACGGTAATTGGATTTACATAACTACTTTGACGTTTGTCTGATCCTTGATTACTAAGTAAAATATAATAAATTATATGTTGCGAACTCGCATGGCTGCAGTTGTAGTGACCCCAAGATGCAGGAACCAGGAGAACGGCGATCAGGTAAGAGGATTTTAATATCGTTAAACAGAAGGAAGCAGTCGTGCATGTAGGTTCTACAAACATAAATCAATCCTCGAGCACTGAGGAGCGCGCGAGACAGGCATAAATAGAAACATGCTGATTGGCAGCAGGTGTGGACCGGCTGCCAATCAACAGCAGGTGAGGGAAAAAACACAGCGCTCAGCGGGACAAGCAGGAGATGGAACCAAAATAAAAGCACTGATAGGAAGTAAATACAAAACAAGGAAGCTCAAACAGAAATTAAGTGACAGATCGTCACATTATGAACATTAAAAAACTGTATTTGCATGTACATACCAGCACAGGAAAGCCCTGCCACATTTCCTTCAGGTCATACAGCCATGGTTTCTAGGAGATGAAATAAGGACAGTCCATGGACAGTCAAGATGGGGACGTACAGTAAATGCGTATTAGGACATTGAAAACTTAAGGTGGGGGGACTCACATCGATGAGGGCGGCCAGGCCAGCAATGAAAGCAAGAAGGTAAAAGGTAAATCTCCAACTGCAAGAGAACACACACACACACGCACACACACACAAGCACACGCACACACACACGTTCTGCTCGGTCAATGGGAGAGACAACAGATGCATTCACAAGCACACACAATGGACGCCCACACAAATTCCTGCTCCAGTCACAACACAGAAGAATGTGAAAAAGTAGGATGTCAAACCAGGACATCCAGGACACAGGGATGGTAGACAATGGGGACTGTCCCCCCCCCTCCCCTCCCCCCGCTTCAACATCCAGTACAGGTGCAGCCGAAGGGGACAACAGTCCAAAGAGGAACGTGTGAGGGGCATTGGCCGTGAAGACAGTAATAAGGCAGACAAAATGCTGCTTAGTGTGTGCTGCTGTCACACAACCACTCGATTCAGAGACGTTGTAACACCCCGAGCTAATGACACAGACAGCGAGACAAGCATGCAGTCACACGCACGCACACACACACACACACACACGCATACATACATCTGTTTTTTATCCAGTGCTTTCAGGCTCTTATTTCTACTTTATCTATGTTTCTGTTTTATCTAGTGTGTGTCATGATTCATTTCTATTTTAATTTTTTATTATATATTCTTACTTTCTATTTTTATTTTTATTACTTTGTAGCACTTTGAGATTTTAACAAATGTAAAGTGCGTAACAAATGCAATTCATTATTATTATTACATAATACGCACTGAAACACGCACATCCTACTGGCAGATTAAAGGGACTATTCATCACAACAAGCCGAACAATATTGATAATTACAGCCACATGTGTTGATCTAATCTTCGTAAAAACATCTGGTCCTGTTAAATTAAAAGTGGGACTTTTTTGATAATCTTACAATCTTGTTCTCATAATTTTACAAATGTATTTTTGATTAAATTCTGACTTTTTCCAAGTAATATTACTGTCAAACGGGCAGCACAGTGGCACAGGGGTTAGTGCGGGGGTCAGCAACCCGCGGCTCTCGAGTCGCATGTGGCTCTTTAGTGCCGCCCTAGTGGCTCCCTGGAGCATTTTTAAAAAAGGATTGAAAATGGAAAAATTTTAGTATGTTTTTTGTTTGAGGACAAACATGACACAAACATTCCCAATTGTTAGAACTACCACTGTTTAATATGTTTGTGCGTATGCTTCACTGATGAGAGTATTTGGTGAACATCGTTTTGTCCTACTAATTTCGGCGGTTCTTGAACTCACCATAGTGTGGACTGTGACGCAACAGTTTGTTTACATGTAAAATCTTCCACTCCTTCTTTGTCTCATTTTGTCCACTAAACATTTTATGCTGTGCGTGAATGCACAAAGGTGAGCTTTGTTGACGTTATTGACTTGTTGGAGTGCTAATCAGGCATATTTGGTTAGTGCTTGACTGCAAGCTAATCAATGCTAACAGGCTATTTAGGCTAGCTGTATGTACATATTGCATCATTGTGCCTCATTTGTAGGTATATTTGAGCTTATTTACTTTCCGATACTTTTATCCTCTTTGTATATAATTTATATTTGCATGTCTCATGACACATTATCTGTATGTAATATTGGCTGCATTTCTGATAGTTGTGTGCCATGTTGTTACAGACCACAGCAAACGTTTCCCAGTTTGCCAAAGATTGTAAAGGGACAAGCGGTAGAAAATGGATGGATGGATGTAATACATACATTAGAAGAAGACAGCCTGCCGTTTCCTTTAACTTGGACACACACATCTATACCTTTGGCCATTAAAAGCCAGTAATTTCCAGGAGTTATCTCATCTTCTGAGTAGCCTCTGATTCACTAATGGTTTCTAATGTTGTAAAAATGTGTAGAATAAATATTAAATTTCAACATTTCTGTCAACAAAGATTGGCTTAAGCCTGTGACACATAGTAATTTTGATAGTAGGCTAATATAGCTAATACAGACACTTACGTCATGTGTTGTCTTCATTATAAGACTTATATACGATTTTTTGCGGCTCCAGACAGATTTGTTTTTTGTATTTTTGGTCCAAAATGGCTCTTTCAACGTTTTGGGTTTCCGACCCCTGGGTTAATGCATGTGCCTCACAATACGAAGGTCCTGAGTAGTTCTGAGTTCAATCCCGGGCTCGGGATCTTTCTGTGTGGAGTTTGCATGTTCTCCCTGTGACTGCGTGGGTTCCCTCCGGGTACTCCGGCTTCCTCCCACCTCCAAAAACATGCACCTGGGGATAGGTTGATTGGCAACACTAAATTGGCCCTAGTGTGTGAATGTGAGTGTGAATGTTGTCTGTCTATCTGTGTTGGCCCTGCGATGAGGTGGCGACTTGTCCAGGGTGTACCCCGCCTTCCGCCCAAATGCAGCTGAGATAGGCTCCAGCACCCCCCGCGACCCCAAAAGGGACAAGCGGTAGAAAATGGATGGATGGATGGATTACTGTCAAACCTATTATGATAAAAGTACAATTTTAGTCAAATGTATTATGTTATCCTAGTAGAATTTCATCTTAATTCTCATAGTGTTTTTACCTGTACAATTTTATTCATGTAGTATTGTAATTTTTTTAATGTAAAAATTATGACTTAATATAAAATAAAATTACACATTTATTTTTGTCAAATTACAAGTTTTTATTCTTCATATTGCAATGTTATTCAAGTAATATTAAGATTGTTTTTAAAATAAAATTAGAACATTTTTTAAATCTAAATATTAGAAATTACTATTTTTTACTCGTGACAAAAATATTCTTACACCTTTAATATTGTAGTGTAATAACATTATTTGCATTACAATCAGAATTAATATGAAACAAAATTTGGATGGATGGTTCCATTCACACTCATTTATTTTCATAAAAATTCAGGAGTTTTACCTGGTATTCAAAACATGTTTTTTTTTGCAAAAGTAAGACTTTATTCTTGTATATTAAATTTTCCTTTTTATAATATTAATCAAATTGAAAATGTTCATTGCAATCTATTAATAGTAGTTTTACACAACTTTTTTTCAATGATTACAAAATTCTCCTGATATAATTTTTTTAAAATTTGGAAGCATTCTTATTACAAAAATATTTTCATATTCCTATACTTTATTCATGTAATACTGCAATTCTGTTTACGTAAAACTTATGTCTCAATACAAAATACAATTATACTTTTATTTTTTGTAAAACTAAAACTTTTAATCTTCAGATTAAAATGTGTTTCTTATCAGAATGTTATTATTGTAGTATTAAGACTGCTGTCATAAAAATACATAATTTTTTCCTAGTAAAATAATAAAAAATAAATACTACCCTTTTAATCGTAAAAAACATATTTCAGACAATTTTACATCTTTAATAATGTAATATAAAATGTTTAGAATTTGAAACTTCAAGTTAATATAAAATAAAACGTTATTTTGGTTCTTAAATATTAAAACTTTTTTTCTAATAATCCTCTGATTTCATTCATACTCATATAGTTTTGTAAAAATTCCTATTTTTAATCTGGTAATCTAAAAATATTTTCTTGCTAAAGTTAGATTTTAATCTTGTATATTTTTGTAATATTCCATCCATCCATTTTCTACCGCTTGTCCCTCTCTATTTATGTATACGGTATAAAAAAACCCGTCCCTATCTAATTAATAGTAGTATTACAGAGTATTTTTTGAGTTACAAAATTCTCCTGATATACTTTATTTACTTGTAATATTACAATTAATTCCTGTAAAATATATGTTTTGGAACATCCAAAGGTTATTCTCACAAAATGATTTATTGTCATGAAACTGCAGCTTTGTTCTAGCAATTACAATTGTACTATTATAATTCTCTGAAGTAATTCCCACAGCACTCATTTTTTGTGACAATGTAGCCATAATATTACTTCAGCTTTGCAAGTGAGTGAGCGGAGCTGAGAATGATTACTTTTCTTATCAAGCTTATCAGAGGATCAAGTTGTTAGTTTTACTGTGGCTTGGTTTCCATAAATGATCACACACAAAAACAAGCAACAATGGTGATTAAGTTATCAGTGTGTGTGTGTGTGTGTGTGTGTGTGTGCGTGTGTGTGTGTGTGTGTGTGTTCTTGTATTTCTACCCTTCTTGAGACATCAACAAGGAAAAGTACCTTCCATATGAGGAGCGGTGAACAAGTTAGGACATAAATGATGGTCCCAATACGGAAAACCATTGCATCTAATAGAGAATGTCTCATTTGCATCCCTGGTGGTGAAATCTATCAAAATTAGGGTGGTCCCAAAAAGGAGGGATTTTTCAAATTGACTGTGGTCAATTTGAAAAGATCGAAAATTTGAAGTCTCGGTTTTAAAAGTGCTCCCCCTCTGGTCAACATATGAAATAACAAGTGTGTGTAAGAAATTGAAAGGCGCCCCTTTCGGCCAAAATAAAAATAAAAAAAATAAATATGTATACAGAGACATACTGTAACAACTTGAAGTAAATGAAGTGAAGTGAAGTGAATTACATTTATATAGCGCTTTTTCTCAAGTGACTCAAAACGCTTTACATTGTGAAACCCAATATCTAAGTTACATTTAAACCAGTGTGGGTGGCACTGGGAGCAGGTGGGTAAAGTGTCTTGCCCAAGGACACAACGGCAGTGACTAGGATGGCGGAAGCGGGGATCGAACCTGCAACCCTCAAGTTGCTGGCACGGCTGCTCTACCAACCGAGCTATACCGCTATATATAATGATTAAAAACCAATTACAAACACAAACAAATAAATAAATAAATTAACTAAAAGCAGTGTTTTTCTCACAATGTGTCGACTTTTTTCTTATAAAATTGGGAACAATTTCTCATCTTCTTTCTGTAATATTGCAATATTTTCTCGTAAAATTATAACTTTTTTACGTAAAATTATTACTTTTAATGCAAAATGGTGACATTTGTCACATAAAATTCTGACTTTTATCACAATATTGCCAATTGTTTTGGTGTTCTTGTAAAACAGTGATTTTTTTTAGTAAAAAGTTGACTTTTGTCATAATTATGCCAAGTAAAATTTCGATTATTATTATAATATTGCCCAAATTTTAAAGTTTTCTTATAAAATTGTGACTTTTGTCAAGTAAATTTACGACTCTTTTCATAAAATTGCCAAAATGTTAAGCTTTTCTTGTAAAATTGCGACTGTTATTGAGTAAAATTACGACTTTTATCATAATATTGCACAAATTCTAAGTTTTTCTTATTAAATTGTGACCGTTTTCTTGTGAAATTCCAACTCATTTTTCACAACAAGTTTTTTATATTTGCATAGTATGTATATATTATTAATGTTGTAAATACAAATCTTTATATATCTAGAAAGGGCAGTCCTAAAGCGGTAGGCATTTTTCGGAGGTCTCAAGAAGGTAACGAATACAAGAATGTGTGTGTGCGTGTGTGTGTGTGTGTATGAAGAGTTGGGGCAAAAGGCAGAGATGCACTGTAGCATGTGCAGGCTAAAAATAGAGGTCTTCTTTTGCCTACAGAAATGTGCTCGTACAGTATCAGGAGTGACACATGAATGGCAGCTGTTTCAAGCGCCACTGTTGCGTTGTGGTAACATGCCACATGTTGTATGTCTATGAACGTGTGTGTGCGTGTGTGTTTGTGTGTGTTTACCTGGCCTCTCGAAACTTCTTCAGCAAGCTGGGCCTGTCCTGATTCCTCCGTCTTCTAAACCATCGCTGCACTTGTCTTTCCGAGCAGCCTGTCTGCTTGCAAAGGTTCACCACTGAAACCTGCAATGATGCAACACTGACCGTTATCACACGTAGGGCTGCAGCGCTTCATTGATTATTTCCGATAGAAAAAAAAATGTAATCGCATTTTATCGCTGTAACTAATAAATAATAACAAATACCAGGCCGCACTGAGAGCACACATGAGAGCGGTGGTGCGTGGCCTGTGTGAGCGTGTGGCGGCAAACAGGCAAAAAGTGAGAGGAAAAAAAAAAAACATGGCCAAAGGAAAGCGAGCAAGAGACCCAAAGAACACAAAGAGAACCTGTCAAAAGTTTTGTAATCATTTCAAACTACAAAAGACAAAAACGAGGTGAAATATATGCGCTGTCCAACACAGCTGGCTTTCCACAATACCAGTACACCGATGATGCAGCACGTTAGCAGAAAGCATCCTGCATATTTAAACAGCAAACGAGCAGAAACATAGTATATGTCTATTTTGGTAGCTAACCCCAACTTGCATCACAAATGTTTCATTCAAACGCATTTGAGGACATCGATCGTAAATTCCGGACTATAAGCCGCTACTTTTTTCCTTAGGTTTTGGACCCTGCGGCTTATAAGGCGGAGCGGCTAAATTATGAATTTGTTTTCGCTAATGCCCATAATGTTTTGTGTTCAATAGTTTGCATTTATCTCAGGCAGACGACCGAAATGATGTGTCTTTTGGACAAGTTCGCTCACTGCAGGTATTGCGGGTTGAAAATCTACTTCCTGTTTGTAATGCCTGTGGAGGTCTTGCTCCTCCGGGTTCTCTGGACCACCAATGATGGACATGACAGCCGTGTTCATCTTTGTGAACAATGATTTATTTTGCAATAAGTTGTCCTTCTTGTGCTTTTCAGCCATGTTAAAGTTTCTCTCGCTCGTTCTCCACCATCAACCACCCCCTCTCCTTCCCGACTGCTGCCTTTAACAGAGCGACAGGTGATCAGACAAACACTCACTGCTGTATCATCTACGCACCTGTCACTAATCTCGAAGCCGGTCCTGACACACCCCGCTTCGCAGCAGGTCCCCCCCCCCCCACAATGCCGTAAACCAGAAATAAGCGTCCATAGCATTTCTTCATTCATCACTCCAAACAATGTATTTAAGTTTTACAATATAACTAAAACAATTCTCACTTACTATACCCTTCCAAGTGTGATGTCTGTAGGAGTGTTTTCATGCATATTTGTACGTGCTATCGTAATGTAATGAGCATTAGTTAGTATGCTAAAACGTTTACGAGTGTCTGTGTTAGTATTAATAACTTACAATGGCATTCTGTTTGTATAGTTCCAGTTTTACTAAATACTCCGTGAATTCAGATTGGAGTCTGTTTAGCTGATTGGACAGCGAGCTTCCGCATCTAGTGGGTCCATGACGATGACTTCTGTTTTGTTTGCTCAGCCGTTTTACTGCCGTGTTACAGACACCAATTGGAAACAATTAAGGTCTGTAAATAAACATTTACAAAATATCTCTGTGTAAATAACTCATTTCACAACATATATGTTTGCGGCTTATAGTCCTGTGCGGCTAATATATGGAAACATATTTGATGGGTGCGGCTTATATGTGCGCTCTATAGTTCGGACAATACAGTACTGTTTGTATGTTAATGCTAACCAGTTGTTTGTCCAAAAATCCAACACAACTCTTTTAATTAATACCTTTTCAAATGTGAATGTTTTCAATAGACTATGTAATTACAGTCGTCCATTGCAATTTAAAGCATATTCTACTTTTGACCTAAGTTAAATGTTAAAATGCAGCATGTCTTATTTATGTCTCACCTGATTCACAGTGCAGTATTGTTCTTATTTTTTGTATCATCACAGTATTAACCAGGAGTTCCATTTACAGGTGAAGGGTGAAAGCTGCTACCAACGACACGGCTGCTAATCTTGACGCTAATGTATCCTCAATCAATCAACTTTTTGGTGCACATCATCTTTAACTTCGGCCTTATCAATAACACATCTCCACATTGGTGAGCCTTTGACACGGGCGAAGTAAAAAACCAACAGCAGCGCAACACTAAATGCCAACAAGACTTCTATCAGAAGTGTTTGGAAAATTACTTTAAAATTGTTATAGTTGTTATTTTGCCAAAAAAGTAATATAATTAATAACAGAATTACTCTTTAATACATGTAATAATTACTAGGGGAAGTAATAAATGTGTGATTTAAAAAAAATAAAAATTCAAATATATGGCTTATGCAGGTGAGATGTTTCATGAGAGCAGAGCGTGTGCATGTGCCTTTAAAAGGCGGTTGCTAAGTGACGTGTGACGTCAGCGTCCAGACTGACCGGCATTAGCTCAGCTGTGCTTGTTAGCTCAGACTTGCAGTTTGCGGGCATTAACAGCAGCTGTGTTGAATCTTTTCACTGGATTGTGTTAATAAAGAGATGGAATGTGCTTCGACAGCTGTAGTCTCCTTGCCCACAAACGGGGTATTGTCGGATCGCGAGCTCGTCACTTCGGTCACTGATTTGTTTGTTGATTATTCCCTTTGAAAAAGTAATGTGTGTGTGCGTGTGTTGTTTGCTGTGTGATGTTGCCTCTTTCTATTTGATACAAAGTTCATTTTAGTGTGTTTATTGGCAAAAGGAAAACTTGATGTGCTTCTGACGCTGTCTTGTTGACATACAACCACATCAAACGTACCTCTAGCAGCGTTGTAACGTACCTAAAAGTAATTAATTGTTACAAGTAAAAGTAAAGTTACCATTCAAGCATCAAAAACACAGCTCCACACAACGTTGGTGAGTCTTGAGAGCGATAAAGAACGTCAACGCAGGACACATAATGCCAACAACACGGCCAGTGGTTGGAGCTGCGACTGTCGAGGTGTGACAGACAAAGACGTGCCCGCGGTTTCAGCACATGGAAGTACAGTTCAAACTTAGAAGAAAGTATTTCCACGTCGTAGTCGTGTTGTAGTGGCCGTGTGACAACCATATAAATGACGCTTGGTGGATCCTGTAATCTACAGCGGAACACACTCTAGGCTACTGTATTGGGTGGAATGGGAGTAAAGGCTGTTATTGCATGTTTGGAAGGCTGTAATTATGTTTGAAAATGTTCTTAGAAGGTCGTAAACAGTTTTTTAATGCTATAATTATAAACATTTTTGACTTATCAATTATAATCCTACTTATCAAAACAATTATTGTTTTTAATGATAATATCAATGAGGGATTTTTTAATCACTGCTATTTTGAAATTGATGATTGATGGTATTCATTTTTGTTTCGCTACTTTTGGATTGTTCCGTGTCATGTTTGTGTGTCCTCAATTGTTTTCAATTGCTCTGTTTATTGCTACTCTGGGTGTTGCTGGGTCGGGTTTGGTTTTGGAGTTGGATTGCATTGTTGTGGTGTTTTTGTGTGTTGTTTTGTTGAATTGATTAATAAGAAAAAAAAAGAAAAAAGAAAAAGAAAAAAAAAAGAAATGTGTTTTCTCTGTTCAGGCCTCTGTAACCAATTAGCCGCAAAAAGACGGGCACGACTGTATTAAGTTTTCAGAATGTGTTATTATTATTCAACAAATAGTGTGTCTAATTAAAAAAAATCATAAAAATGTTCAAAAAAATTTTTTTAAATCATATTTTATCAGAGAGCCTCTTTGTTTAATTTTTTTTATTTCCTAGATTTAGTGTACACTTTTCACTTTTTGTCATTTTTAAATATCGATTTTTTCGGACCATAGGGTGCACCGGATTATAAGGCAAACTGCCAATGAGCGGGTCTATTTAGGTCTATTTTTTTAAAAAAGGCGCACCAAAGTGGTTCTATTATGATTTGTTTCTACATATAAAACACTTCCTTTGGGTCTACATAACATGTAATGGTGGTTCTTTGGTCAAAATGTTGCATAGATTATGTTTTACAGACCATCTTCAAGCCGCTTTCTGACCGTCTCTTTAGAATGCGCCGTTTTGTGGGCGGATCTTATTTACATGCCTCCACTTCGACAACGTCTTCTCCCCATCATCTTTGTTGTAGTTTTTAGCGCTTCCACAGCGAGTCTACTGACAGATATCAGCGGAGGATGATACCCCACAACAAGAGGATAGAGGAAAAAAGAAGGAGCTTATAGACTACAGCGTCGGACTACAATGGCAGACACGCAAATTTTCGGAACGTATGCAGATCCCAAATACTCATCAGCAGGTACCAATAGGTAAGAAAAGTTTCTTTTGCATAATATTGCGTAACAAAATAACCAAATAATGTCCCCTAATAGGTGCCATTTTAGGGTCCTTATACACACATCATAATAATACACGTATGTTGAAGCACAGTACGTTTAACTACACTAGCCATAATGCTCCGCATTCAATCAAGCGGTGCGGCTTTGTAGCTTTCCAAAATCGTACTAAAACTTTTTGACAGATTTTTGAGGGCTTTGTGTAATGTTCTTTATTCTCAGCGAAACCTCAAAGTTTTGGTGTTGCTTGCTTATGGGTACTTGCTAGCGTCATTTATTGAACAGGTGTCAACCTGCAGTCCACACGTGCCTCTTATGTGTGACTTCCATCTACTACTGCTTTACCATGAATTCATTAACGTGGAACCCGACTTAAACAAGTTGAAAAACGTATTCGATTATTTAGTGGTCAATTGTACGGAATATGTACTGTACTGTGCAATTTACTAATAAAAGTTTCAATCAATCAATCAATGGTCATACTTATTACACCATGTACCAAATAAAATGGCTTCGAGGTCAGTAGGCACAATCAGAACTAATACGTACATTACGCGCACCTGGTTATAAGGCGCACTGTGGAATTTTGAGAAAATGAAAGGTTTAAGTGTGCCTTACAGTCTTAAAATATGGTATAAGTGATACATAGTGATGCTCTCATGTTATAAGTGCAATTTATTGTGCTGTGCATCTATATAAAAAAGGGTCATCAGAAAAATCCTTGTTTATTTCAACAGTTTTACCTGAACGCAAACTGTGTTTTATTGAATTACTTGATTAATCAAACAAATAAATAAATGGATTACCAAAATATTTCTTAGCTGCAGTCCTCATTACGCGTGTTGTATTGTGCACACGTGCTCACACTGCATGGGTTTATTGTAAATAATGTAAATAATTAAATGTATATACTCTGATGATTAACTTGTGTGATGACTGTATTATGCTGATAGTATATATTTATACCATGAATCAATTTAAGTGGACCCCGACTTAAACAAGTTGAAAAACTTATTCGGGTGTTACCATTTAGTGGTCAATTGTACAGAATATGTACTGTACTGTGCAATCTACTAATAAAAGTTTCAATCAATCAATCAAGGTTCAGACATTTACCTGTGTGGGGTTTTTGGTCACAGTACAGTAGTAGGATTCCAGCGTGGGGTTGGGAGGCGCCCGCAGCCGCTCCGTTTCTTTCACCCCCAGCAGAGAGGCCAGAGGCATCGCCACCGTCCTGTGGACACAACATGGCATATATTGATGGTGCACAGTCCATCCATCCATCCATTTTCTACCGCTTGTCCCTATCGGGGTCACGGGGGGGTGCTGGAGCCTATCTCAGCTGCATTCGATATAATTAAATACATACCGTATTTTCCGGACCATAGGGCGCACCGGATTATAAGGCACACGGCTGATAAATAGTCTATTTTTGATCTTTTTTCATATAAAAAGGCGCACCGGATTATAAGGCGCATTAAAGGACTCCTATTATTATTTCTAAATGTAAAACACTTCCTTGTGGTCTACATAACATGTGATAGTGGTCCTTTGGTCGAAATGTTGCATAGATTATGTTTTACAGATCATCTTCAAGCCGCTTCCGGATGCGCCGTTTTGTGGGCGGTCTTATTTACGTGGCTCACCTTCGGCAGCGTCTTCTCCCCGTCATCTTTGTTGTAGCGGTGTAGCGTGCAAGGACGGGAGTGGAAGAAGTGTCAAAAGATGGAGCTAACTGTTTTAATGACATTCAGACTTTACTTCAATCAATAACGGAGCAGCATCTCCTTGTCCGGAAACAACAACACAGGAAATGTGTCCCGTGAAAAAACGTCCGACCGGAACTCTCTAATAACTACAGTTCCTTGAGTAAATATTGTAAACTCACTATACCGGTATGTTTTAGCGCTTTCATGGCGAGTTTACAGACATATATAAGTAAGAACTTTAAACTACTTTATATTAGAAATGGCAACAGCGGAGGATGAATGTCCCATAACAAGAAGATAGAGGGAAAAAAAGAAGCTTATCGACTCCGGAACGCGCGCAATTTTTCAGGACTTTTACAGATCCCAAATACAGATCAGCAGGTACCAGAAGGTAAGAAAAGTTGCTTTTGCATAATATTGTGAAACAAAACTCCAGATAATATGTCTTACCTTATACACACACCATAATAATACTCGTATGTTGAAGCACAGTACAATCCATCAAGCGGTGCGGCTTCATAGCTTACCAAAGTCGTACTAAAACATTTTGATGGATGTTTGAGCGTCGTGTGTAATGTTCTATATTTTCAATGGAACATTGAAAATGTTGGTGTTGTTTACTTGAGACATATTGCCATCATAGTGCTGTCTACACGTATCTCTTATGTTTGACTGCCATCTACTGGTCACACTTATCATTACGCCATGTACCAAATAAAATAGCTTCGAGGTGAGTAAGCTCAACCAAACGTATTCCTTACATTAAGCGCACCGGGTTATAAGGCGCACTGTCGAGTTTTGAGAAGAAAAAAAAAGATTTTAAGTGTACCTTATAGTCCGGAAATTACGGTAATAATTATACTAATAATGATAATAAAATAGGGGAAAATAATCCCCTTTTGCATGTAAAATCCTGCATTTTTTCTGTCAGCTAGGGATGTAAAGATATAAGAAATGTATATCACAGTTATTATCATTATCGCAGTATTGTTGAATCTGCTCAAAAAGTACTCATACAAACCGAAATATTTTAACCAAGTTGTATTTCTTTTTAAGAACTAAAATAAACAAACATGCTATGTTACTTTTTGGCAGAGGAAACATTAAATATTGTTCTGGCTTTACAAGAGACATTTATTTTATTTCTTATTTATTACATTATATTCTTCTTCCATTTTAATTTGTAAATGTTATAGATTTTTTTTTTTAAATAAATGCATATGGGTGATCACTTGGGTACTTCACGTCCGGTTTATGTCACGTCGCGTGACTTCACTTCCTGTTGAAGGGTATACATCGATCACTTTGTTCTACAAGACCTTTAACAGTTCCTTCTCCTTGGTTGCTCCATGCGGCTTTGGTGGATATATGGCCTCAGCAAAAGTCCAAAGGTCAGGGGCTGAGTGGAAGTGTGGCAGTGTTGGTCGAAGACCGTTTGAATACAAAACGTAGTTTGTTTACTCCAATATTAGCGGACTTATCGCAAGATCCAATCACAGGAAGTACAGGGTTTGCTTTTGTAGTACCAGGGCTCCGGATTGGAGTTAAAGAAAGAACAACGAACCGTTTGGCAGTGTTTACAGTCGAGCTATTGGCAATCACAGCAGCACTACAGTGGGTAGAAGAGTCACAGCTAAAAAAGGGGGTGGTCTTCTCCGACTCAAGGTCAGCGTTAAGCTCTATTCAATATTTTAGGGTGCAAAGCAGACAAAATATAGTTAATGACATATATTAAAATATTATTCAGGCTCGAGAGGGTGAATACCACTGAAGGTTCCTTTGGGTTCCGGCTCACACAGGCATTAAGGGCCATGAATTGGCAGATCAGCTGGCAAAAGAGACACTAACACTAGAGCAGCACAGAGAGGTACCTCTCAGTGAAAAAGAGACAAAATATTTTGAAAGATGGCAATTACATTGGGACAAGAGTACAACAAGAAACGTATATGTAATTCAGTACACAGACAAAGCGGGAAGAACTGTAAGGGGGAGCACAAAAGAGGAAGGAATCATATCACGCATTAGATTAGGACACACCAGACTGAATAAGACATTGCATCTTATAAACAAACACCCAGCAGGATTATGTGGCAGCTGCAATGAGTTAGTCAGTGGAACATGCAATCATTCATTGTGGGAAATAAAGTAGAGAAAGGAGAAAACTAAGAGAGGAAGTTAGAAGACATGGACTGAAGGAGGTTACTCTCAAAGGGGTACAAAGCAGCAACTAGAACATTTTAGTGAAGTTTCTGGAAGAGACGGGTTTATGGAATAGAATTTAGTATGTGAAGGTATATATGTATGTATGTGAGGGGAAGAAAAGTGAAGGAACTCTGGTTCACACGAGTCGGCGATAATGCACCTTTAACGTTGAGTACCCCGTCATTAAACAAGAAGAAGAAAAAGAAGACAGCACAGCATTTATGTTCAATGTGAATACTGGATCTTAGTCGTTTAAGACAGTAATGGGTTTATACAAGTTTAGATTGGGGTATGACGTTTCTTAACGGGGAAAGACGTTAATGTCTCTTGTTTTCATGTTAGCATTTGCGCTAGCTAGCAGGCTAATGCTATGTCGTTTTATCAACGTGTGGTTTTTAATCGCAGATTTTTGATCATTTTAATTTCATCCATCGAGAGTTTTACCGTGGTTATCATTATTACCGTTAGATCTCTAACTGTCAGCATTCTGTTTAAAAAGGAACTGACACAGACTGGGCTGTAGTTTGAATCCCAGCTGTATAAGGGTATTGCACATTCAATATTGGGATTGAGGTGCAAACATGGACAGCTACCCTGTTGTGTTGAAAACAACTGTCCAATAAGTATTTTTTATACCTTACACCAGATGCCCCAGCCTTGTTGCGGAGTGAGAAGCTGTAAAACCCTAGTAAAGGAATAGAGGAACAGTTTTGTAAGTCAGTGTTTTTCAACCACTGTGCCGCGGCACACTCGTGTACCGTGAGATATTGTTTGGTGTGCCGTGGGATATTATGTAATTTCACCTAATTGGGTTGAAATATTTTATGCAAACCAGTAATTATAATCCGCAAATAATGTGCCATTGTTGAGTGTCTGTACTGTCGAGAGCTCGGCATATTAGTAGGTGGCAGCAGGTAGCTAATTGCTTTGCTTTGATCACAACATGGTTTGTCGTGATCACAATATGCGGGAGGCAGCTTGCAGGTAAAAAGGTATCTAATGCTTAAACCAGAAATAAACAAAAGGCAAGTGCCGCTAAGAAAATGTATTGAAGCTTAGGGATGGCTGCGCAAAACGAAACTAAAACTGAACTGGCTGCAAAGTAAACAAAAACGGAATGCTGGATGACAGCAAAGACTTACAGCGTGTGTTTGTTCAAATAAAGCCAATAATGCCATTTTTTTGTTGTCCCCTTTATTTAGAAAAGTACCGAAAGGTATCGAAATAATTTTAGTACCGGTACCGGTACCAAAATATTGGTATCGTTACGACACTTTTAGGATTTAGGAGGTTGACATAATAATGAAAATAATATATTTTGGACAGACAATAAAGGAAACAAGTAATAAAGGTAACAGTGTAAATTAAGGGACAAACCAACTGACCTTTCAAAGATCTGACGCACGATCAGAAATACAAGAGCAATGGGCAGGGCCACCCACAGGTCCCCCGCTTTGGCGTACACTCGTCCTTCCCGATCCTCCAGGTCGGCCCAACCCAGGCCTTTCGGAAACCACAGCCGCTCCTGCCAGAACCACTGGCTCAGCTCGGACAGCATCCCTACACGCAGGACACACATGGACGCAAAGAGTTGGACACGTTTAAACAATTACACGACGGCGGCCATGTTTCCTTTGTGGCGGAGTGACCTGCTGAGACCCACGAGGGAGAGCGTGACTCAAACTTTACATTCATACTTTCCAGCGCAGACATGAGCGCTCCACATTGAGGGCGTGGCAGGACCAAAAAAGGGGGAAGCAGCATCTGAGGGATCATTACTCATCGTATGTGCACAGCAATGTGGGCGCACCCTCCGGACTCAAGAGTCCATTTGTACATCTGCTCCCACAAACTGCATCTGTGAGTCTGAGGACTACTTTTTTCAGTAAGGGGGTCCTTCTTTGGGTCAAAGGCATATGGAACTCTCCCCTCCCTTGACTGCGTCCCAAATATGCAGCAGACGTTTCTTCACACTTAGTAACCATGAGCTTTTAACGTTCATAAAAATAACATTTTGCTTCATAACACGTTGCTTAATCACTGGATCTGCGAACAACACATGCGGTGGAACCTTCATTTGCAAACTTTTCCATTTACAAAGTTTTAGATCGAGCCAAATATGCCCCCGTGTGCGAACCATTTTCTTCGCTCATGGCCACAATGCCAAAAGACACTGAAGTGGTGTGTTATTGTTTGCACTATGGCGCCATCTTTTGAACGAGTTTGCTCACTGCAGGTGCTGCAGCGCTGCACTGCCCTTCTGTTTAGACCAGGGGTGTCAAACGTACGGCCCGAGGTCTGGATCAGGCCCACAAACAGGTGTTATCCGGCCCGCGGGATGAGTTTGCTAAGTATAAAAATGTACCTGAAATTTTGGAATGAAATAAAATGCTGTTCTAAATGTGTCCACTGGATGTCGCAATAGCAATTCTTTGTATCTTTGTAGATGATGCTATACATGTAAAAAATAAACCACATGATTTTAGTACATCAGTCAAGGAAAATGATCAAACTACATAAATGACATACTGTAATTTGATTTTGATATAATTTTTTTTATCTTGATAGATTGAAAATTAACACCAATGAGTCGACTGATGAATATTATCACATTATTTTTTTTATTTATCTCCTTCATTGATGTGCATCTTTGATTGATAGACAATTATAGCTCAATTATACAATTATACATTTACACACCAATGCCTGAGAAGGAGCAGGATGAAGAAGAATCTTATATTTTCCTGCCCCCTTCAACATCATACGTAGTCTTACTTAATGGATATCATATAAACCAACAATTACATCCAAATATAATGAAAACAAACAAAAAACACACAAAAAAACACAACAAGTGAAAAACTTCATGAAGTACAAACCGAACCAAAAAAAAGTAATATACACCTCATGGGATGATACAAAACAAATACAAAACCAGGCAAAATGTAAACACTTATGGCTGTCCATATGATCTTATTGTTCTGTCTTTATATATTTTTTTCAATTGGAATATATTTTTTACAGTCTTTTATCTCATTGTAAAGAGAATTCCATAGTTTAACCCCCACCACTGATATACACATTTGTTTTAAAGTTGTCCTTGAATACTGATGTTTAAAATGACCTTTTCTTCTATGCTCTGTATTCTCAGAAGTGATGACAAACATTTTTTGTAAATTTGCTGGTAATGTTTTACTTTTAGCCTTAAACATGACACATAATGTCGGTAACTTTACTAGCTCCTGTAGTTTCAATAAACCAGAATTAATAAATAATATGTAAGTGTGTTCTAAGTAATCTACTATATGAATAATCCTTATAGCTCTTTTCTGTAATTGATACAATGCCTTTACTCTTATATGTGTTCCCCCACACTTCCACACAGTAGCTGATATATGGCAATATAAGTGCACAATACAAAATACGCATTGCCCTATAATCTAACACATATTTTACCTTGTTTAATATAAAAATACTCTTAGACATCTTTTTCCGTACATGTGCAATATGAGATTTCCATATCAGACCATCATCCAGTATCACTCCTAAAAATCTAAATTCAGAAAGCCTATCAATATCAATTCCATCTATTGACAGTTTGAATGTTTCCTCCCTTTTCCTCTTGTAAAAATTTTTTTTTTTACATTTAATAATAATTTATTGACATCAAACCATCTCTTAAGTTTAATAATTTCCTCTTAATCATTTATTCAGAAAGAATAAATAACGACAAATAAAGAGAGAATAATATTAACCGCAACATGTAAGTGTAAAAATAACCCAACAACATTAAGATTTGTACAATTTAAGAATGTGCTTGTTCTATTTTTAAACAAAGAAAACAATCTGAAGTTGTCTTTATTTTTAAGTTATCGTGCCGTGATTTTACCAGTCCGGCCCACTTGGGAGTAGATTTTTTTCCACGTGGCCCCCGATCTAAAATGAGTTTGACACCCCTGGTTTAGACTGAGCTTTCAACCCAAAGTACAAGTGCCGTTCCGTCTACGAGCTGTCCATAGTGTTTCTACTCGTATGGATTCTTCATTTATCACTCCAAACAACATTTGTAAGTTTTACAATATAACTAAAACAATTCTCACTTACTAAACCGTCCCATGTGTGATGTCTGTAGGAGTGTTTTCATGCATATTTGTACGTGCTATCGTAATGTAATCAAGCAAGCTTAGCTAATACGTTAATACATTTACGAGTGTCTTTGTTAGTATTATTAACTTACAATGGCATTCTGTTTTTATTGTTTCCGTTTCATAATTTACCAAAACGTCACCATGGACTTATTGAGTCTGTTTAGCTGATTGGAGAGCTAACTTCCACAGCTAGTGGGTCCATGACGATGACTTCTGTTTTGTCTGATCAGCCGTTTTACTGCTGGGTTTCAGACACAGTTTGGAAACAATTAAGGTATGTAAATAAACATTTACAAAATATTTATGTGTAAATAAATCATTTTACAACGTATATATCTGCGGCTTATAGTCCAGTGCGGACAATATGTTGAAAACAATGTTTTCTTCGAGAATTTAATGTGTGCGCTCTGTAGTCTGGAAAAATAGCCCGGGAGGCACAAGGCATTGATACAACGTTACATGTTACATGTCTTTTAAAACTGACTTTGAAACAACGTTGCAAAATAGTTGTATTTTTAAATTGAAACAACATTGATGTCTAAAGTTAAAAAGTTAAAGTACCACTAGGGATGATGTTCGAAACCGGTTTTTACGGTTGTTCGATAACAAAAGAACCGATTCCATGGATTCGAATCCCTTTTTGAGAACCAGTTCCCGTTATCGAGGCCACTATAGTAAAGAAAAAGAGTTGGTTCTTTATTCGAATCCCTGGGAACGAATCCCGTCCCACAGGAAATGCCCTGTGGGACATCACAGGAAATGACGTAGCTCAGTCATTAGGCAGCAGATACAGAAAGCAGCAAAAATAATGGACCGGAAAAAACGCCTCAAGGCATGGCTTAATTTTACAAAAAAATACGACGGGGAAACGGCAATATGCAATTATTGCCACGCTTCGCTCTCGTGTAAGGGGGGGAAGTACAACAAGCATGTTGAAACATGTTCAGGCCGCACATAACCTGAATGTTCGAGAACCGTGGCGTGTCTTCGACACGTAGAGAAGATGACAGAGATGACGAAGCACGCCTCTCTTCCTCTGTTTCAACCTGCAGCCCCAGTTCCAGTGAAAGTGCCGGTGAGTAACTAATGTTAACTGTTGCCGGTTAATTTCCATATTTGCTCACTTGTAACCTTTAGGCTAAAATAAGGTTACCTCGTATGTCAACCAGGACTGCAGTAATGTTAGCTAGACTAACGTTACCTAAGCATAGTCAGTGGCTAACGGTAACGTTAACGTTAGCCTTTTTGTATGTGTCTGATAACGTTAACGGTATCTTGTAGCCTACACCACTCCAGAGTTTGTAGGTCTGTCTAATAAACTAGTGCTTTCTTTCTTTCTTTAGTTTATTTCGTACATGAACACACTAACAGCATAACACATCACAGTTTCATATAATTTCACTTTACATCATGTCCGAACAGGAGTAGGAAGAAGTAAAGCTTATTTAATCCTACCCTTTTCCCACTTCAGAGCGTTTACAAATATATAAATCATTTACTGACCTTTTTATAATAAAATAACATCTGTGAATTAGTATATACAACAGTTGTGTAATATTTAAGTAATTAATTCAGCCTATTAATATACTGAGATGAAGAATCTTATTTTCAATAAGGTTGAAAGTATTTCTAATTATTCTTCTTTGTACTTTGTAAGCACTATTAATTTGAACAACCTCTTAAAGTGTATCATCAGTACAATGTTTAACTTTATTACTTAATCCATTCCATCATTTAATTCCACATACTAATGCTAAAGACTTAATAACAGACACCCTAGTCTTCACATTCAGCTAATTTCCCCCCTAATTCTATGCTGTATCTGTCCCTCATTTTCCCTCCAGGACAAGGACGTGCAGTCATTCCTGGAGGAGGCCACACTGATGGACCCCAGAAGGTTTAGATACAGACTGGAGGAGGATGTCGTCAAACCTATCTGTGTGTCCAAGCTAGTTCCACGCCAAGTGAACGTGTTTTATCCACCGTTGGCGACACAATTAGCGAAGAGCGGGTCAGACTTGATCCTGAAAAAGCAGACATGCTAATTTTTTTGTAAGAAGAATTGTTGATTGATGACTGTGGCGTTCTAAGTGTCATAGTGTGTGTAGTTAGTATGTTCCAATAGCAGCAGAAGTGCACTTTTTGGAGAGCTGTATTATTTTCAGTTTTGTGCCCAAAGGACTGATTTTATTTAACACTATATTATTATTTATACACCTATAGTGATCACAGAGACAGGTTGTTTTTGTGTTACTGTATATATTTGTTTTTCTGAAAAATCCCACTTGATATACTTTGGGTAACAACAGTCAATATTTTTTTTTTTTTTTTTTTTTTTTTTTTAGGGGGGTAACAACAGTCAATATATATATATATTTTTTTTCTTATAAAATAAAAGTGAGCTTTTGTTAAACCAAATATTGTGTGTTTTTTTCCATATACAACAACCTATCTGGATTCGATAAGAGAATCGATAGGGAATCGGTTCGATAAGAGGATTCGATAATGGGCTCGAACTCGATAATTTCTTATCAAACATCATCCCTAGTAGTGTTTATGTTGTGTTGCGGTGAAAATATTCTCCCAAAATGTGTTTGTCATTGTTGTTAAGTGTAGTTTCACTATATCGCACATGTTTATGACAGTCTTGGCGTTGTTCATACGGCCACCCTTAGTGTGACATGTATGGCTGTTGAGTAAGTACATCAAAGTCTGCAGGCAGTAGGAAACACATGGTTAAGTGTAGGGAGTAAAACTGATGGCAGTCTAAAGTTCAAGATTTTTGGAGCTCTTTGTTCAGTGGATCAGATGTTTGATGAAGCTCTGTGTCTATCTACCACCACTACTGTTTTCTGTTTATTTGTAACTGACTGTGGCAGGACACCCCTGCCTCTGTTTCACTTTATGTTGCTGGTAAATAATATGGTTGTAGCAGTAGGCTAAAGTTAAATTATTTACTATGCACTAATTAAAGGGGCAGAGCTTTATGAGACATTTTAGCTTTTATATTTTATAAGATATATTTTTTGTAAGAACCACAATTAATAAATATATTTCAGTGAATAACTTATTGTTCAAATCTGTATATAAATATGTACATAAAGTGTTGTAATTATATTGTAAAATGGATGATGGATGGATGGATGTCCGTTTAAAACAAAACTGTTATTATTAATTAGTAAGTATACATTTTTTTAGCCTTTTTAGAGAAAATCATATCATTGTAGTAAATTATGCAAATTACTCGATGATGTCATGGTGACCACTCCCATAGCCACGCCCCCACCGCCACAGGTATCTTGGCAGTTTATGGGAAACACTGGTAGTGTATGCTTCTGGCAACACGTCAAACATGCTAACCCATTTGAAGCGTCACCACCCCCAAGTGAACATCGCTTCAACAAAGAGAAAGACGAGCGTGGTGCAAACACCGCATTCAAGCAGCCTCTCCTCGGCGAGTCAGGCAGGGCTAAAGCAATAACAAATGTTTTTATAGCAGCAGATTTAAGACCATATTGCATTAAAATTTGATTTTGACCCACTTCTATGGTGGAAGAACAATGAGCCCATATATCCTCTTACTGCCAAGTTAGCCAGGCACTACCTCGCCATACCTGCTACCTCCGTGCCCAGCGAAATGCTATTTTCCACAGCTGGAGACATTGTAACTGCAAGCAGTTACAATGTGGATAAACTGATTTGTCTGGCAAAAAACATGAAGATTGAGTGAAAGTCACCAGGGTTAAAGGCTGGGGGGGGGAAGAAAAGTTAATCGGAAGCTGAGTTGACTTGAAACTGTTTAATGTTGCACTTTTTATATGAAGAAGAAAAGTTTTGTCATTTTATTTACTCTGAGCAACAACTTGAAGCAGTTTAATGTTGCACTATATATGTAGAAATGTTGCACTTTACATGTAGAATGGTTTTGTTAAGAAACCAATTCTGAGGCTTATCCAATTTTGTTTTATTTTGTTTTTATTTTATATATGTTGACCACATTAACCCTGGCAATGGACCCTTTGTGTATATGTATGTTATTGTTATGCTTAGCATTCATGACTGCCTGCTGTTGCACTGATGGCTCACATCCATCACACACAGAGCTATTTCTATTTTTGGGCAGAATTATTATAGTGTTCCCAATGTTAAAAGAATAAAGCCATTGTATACAAGATTGGTAAATATATAAATAACCATAAAATGTATATTTTGTTGTTTTCTTACTGTACCGAAAATGAACCGAACCGTGACCTCTCAGTGTTTCCCATAAACTGCCAAGATACCTATGGCGGTGGGGGCGTGGCTATGGGCGTGGTCACCATGACATCATCGAGTAATTTGCACAATTTACTACAATGATTTGATTTTCTCTATAAAGGCTCAAAAAATATATATACTTACTAATTAATAATAACAGTTTTATTTTAAACGTCCATCCATCCATTTTACAATATAATCACTTTATGTACATATTTATATACAGATTTGAACAATAAGTTATTCACTGAAATACATTTATTAATTGTGGTTCTTACAAAAAATATATCTTATAAAATATAAAAGCTAAAATGTCTCAAAGCTCTGCCCCTTTTAATTAGTGCATACAAAATAATTTAACTTTAGCCTACTACTACAACCATATTATTTACCAGCAACATAAAGTGAAACAGAGGCAGAGGTGTCCTGCCACAGTCAGTAACAAATAAACAGAAAACAGTAGTGGTGGTAGATAGACACAGAGCTTCATCAAACACCTGATCCACTGAACAAAGAGCTCCAAAAATCTTGAACTTTAGACTGCCATCAGTTTTACTCCCTACACTTAACCATGTGTTTCCTACTGCCTGCAGACTTTGCACCCTTTGTTATATACACATGTTGTGTTTCTAATATAAATACATTTAATAAAGTCAAATACAAATAAGGCAACAAGAGCAGTATCCTACACTTCTCTTTTGTAAAGTAAATCTGAACAGCCGATATGGGCATCTACATCAACTATATGATTTGCCTGAGAAGCTGGAGAGGACAAAAAACAAAACAAAACAAAAATTATTATTATCTTTTTTTAAATGTTTATTTATTTATTTGTGGCGGACGTAATTCTTTCGTGGCGGGCCGCCACAAATAAATGAATGTGTGGGAAACCCTGCCTCTAAACCGAGGTACGTACCAAACCGAGATTTCTGTGTACCATTACACCCTTACGTACAACCCTAGAGCAGCCATATCCAATTAACCGACTCATGACTTTAAACACTTTTTTGATTTGTCCCGATGAATTTTTACACCCCGACTAGTCACGCTTTTATTAGAAGAGCTCAACAACGACCCTTACGAGCCTTCCATCTTGAAACACTGCATGCTACTGTACAGCCCGCCTGCTATTTTTTCACTCCATGTCATGTTAGTCATGCTACCCCCGCGGCCTCAGCACAGGTGCTAGACGAGAAGGGTGGCATAGTTTTCCCACTTCTTTTGCCAACTTCTCAGGCGCAGAATGCCTCCTCCACTGCGGCGACACGCTGCTTGCGCAATGTCTGGCACCGCTAAAAAAGTGCAGTCTCACCAAAAACAGATAAGTAAATGAGTTTCTGCGCACAAACGGGAAGGGTCCAGAAGGTAGGGGAACAACAACGCAGGCTTACTTCCCCGTGTTATAACCAAAATAAAAACAATCCTCCATTGCCGCTGCGCCTTTACAGTATTGGGAGGGAATTTCCGAAAGAAGGGGACAACATTTAGGTTCATGTGCTGACATCATCAGCTTTTTTTAAGCGCCTTTTTTTTCTCCCCCACTCAGAGCACATTCCATTGGTGCGCCGGATCATATGACCGCATTCTGACCATTTCAATGGTCCAATCAAAAAGGGGATGTCTATACGGCAGGGGAGGGCGACAGGAAGTCGTCTTTCTTTCTCTTCTTCCTCGATACAGACTTTAAATCTGAGGACTCTTGAAAATACCAGAATGTGGTTTTGCATCGGACAGCCTCTCGGGTAGCAGATTAACTTAGACGGACCAAACTGGTACCTGGTACCGAGTCCAGGGATATGTGCAGTCTGTAAACATATGAAGGAAGTGCTCCATAAACACAACTTTTAATTAACGGAGAACATGTTTGCATGTGTACATGACTGTCAGACATGTGAGTCATCTAAATTCCATGTAGCCTTCGGTGAAGATGAATCATTCTATCACAACTTTTCCAAAGAGGTAGAGCATCTACAACAGGGGTGTCCAAAAGACGAAAATTTGTCCCGCGAGACGGCATGAGTTCAACAAGGGTGTATACATATTACATTGAAATATCTGGTGGTTTGTTAGGTGCATATATGTGAGTGACTCAGGCCAGTGACCATGGAGTGTGCTTTCTAGGGCAGTGTTTTTCAACCTTTTTTGAGCCAAGGCACATTTTTTGCGTTGCAAAAATCCAGAGGCACACCACCAGCAGAAATCACTGAAAAAAACGAAACTCAGTTGACAGTAAAAAGACGTCGCAATTTTTGGATATGACTTTAAACCATAACCAACCATGCATCACTATAGCTCTTGTCTCAAAGTAGGTGTACTGTCACGACCTGTCACATCACATCATGACTTATTTTGACTTTTTGCAGTTTTCCTGTGTGTAGTGTTTTGGTTCTTGTCTTGCGCTCCTATTTTTTTGGTATTTTCCTGGAGCAGTTTCATGTCTTCCTTTGAGCGATATTCCCCGCATCAACTTTGTTTTAGCAATCAAGAATATTTCAGTTGTTTTTATCCTTCTTTGTGGGGATATTGTTGATTGTCATGTCATGTTCGAGTGTACTTTGTGGACGCCGTCTTTGCTACACAGTAAGTCTTTGCTGTCGTCCAGCATTCTGTTTTTGTTTACTTTGTAGCCAGTTCAGTTTTAGTTTCGTTCTGCATAGCCTTCCCTAAGCTTCGATGCCTTTTCTTAGGGGCACTCACCTTTTGTTTATTTTTGGTTGAAGCATTAGACACCTTTTTACCTGCACGAAAAAGCATTAGACACCTTTTTACCTGCACGCTGCCTCCCGCTGTTTCCGACATCTACAAAGCAATTAGCTACCGGCTGCCACCTACTGATATGGAAGAGTATTACACCAGTGTTTCCCACACATTCATTTATTTGTTGCGGCCCGCCACGAAAGAATTACATCCGCCACAAATTATTATTATTTTTTTTTTGTCCTGTCCTGTCCTGCCCATATAGGCTGTTCAGATTTACTTTACAAAAGAGAAGTGTAGGATACTTCTCTTGTTGCCTTATTTGTATTTGACCACTACGGTTTTCTGTTTATTTGTTACTGACGGTGGCAGGACACCTCTGGCTCTGTTTCACTTTATGTTGCTGGTAAATAATATGGTTGTAGTAGTAGGCTAAAGTTAAATTATTTAGTATGCACTAATTAAAGGGGCAGAGCTTTAAGAGACATTTTAGCTTTTATATTTTATAAGATATATTTTTTGTAAGAACCACAATTAATAAATATATTTCAGTGAATAACTTATTGTTCAAATCTGTATATAAATATGTACATAAAGTGTTGTAATTATATTGTAAAATGGATGGATGGACGTTTAAAACAAAACTGTTATTATTAATTAGTAAGTATACATTTTTTTAGCCTTTTTAGAGAAAATCATATCATTGTAGTAAATTATGCAAATTACTCGATGATGTCATGGTGACCACGCCCATAGCCACGCCCCCACCGCCACAGGTATCTTGGCAGTTTATGGGAAACACTGTACACGGTTACTCTGCCGAGCTCTAGACAGCACAGACACTCGACAACAACACATCATTTGCAGACTATAATTACTGGTTTGCAAAAAATATTTTTAACCCAAATAGGTGAATTTAGATAATCTCCCACGGCACACCAGACTGTATCTCACGGCACACTAGTGGTTGAAAAGCACTGTTCTAAGGACAACATACACAGCATTTATTTGTATGACCCAATCCAAACAACCTTCCCTAGTCATGGCGCAGGAAAAAATAAATTCAACCCGCACAAAAAAATCAATAAACATGGTCACACATAACAGCCTGCTCACTGAATTGTGTGGATTTAGAAAAAAACATCCAACCACCATAAGAAATTCTAAATTCCACCCATTTAATTTCATTGCAAGGCATGATGTGGAAAATGCCAAAAAAAAACCTCTCTCCACATTTATCCATATTTGGCGCATTTTAACTGCTTGATATTTCTGATTGGTTACAAAACTTAAAGAAAGCCGCCACGAAGGTAATCGTTACTTTGCATGCAGTCGGCCAAATGCTTTTAGCCCAATGCGGTCCCGCAATCAAAAAGTTTGAACACCCCTGATCTACAAGCTTGTTTGGGACAAGAGGTAGGGGATCCTGTTAGATCAGGGGTCTGTCAGCCGCCATATGTTGCTCTTCCGCCTCCTTGTTGAGGCTTCCTCAGATTTTTTTTAACACCCGGAGTGACAAAAGTTCTATAATTTCCGACTGTCTGTGAGGCCGAGAACGTCCTGAGGTGCAAGGGAGGTAAGTAAAAGAGACTGGAAGCCTGTGTGTTCAGTTCAGCTTCTCCAGTGTGCAAGCCCTTGGGGAAGCTAACCGTGAATATTTGCCAAAAACAAAAAAGAAAAATGAGTTTATTTCACACGAACAGATTTGTTTTCCTGTAAAATAGAAATAAAAAGATGACAACTTTAAAAAGTTTATAAGCTGTGTTACGTTTTGTGGCTCTATACTATTTTTCTTTAGTGCGGGGGTCGGCAACCTCTTTAGCACCGCCCTAGAGGCTCCCTGGAGCTTTTTCAAAAATGTATGAAAATGGAAAAAGATGGGGGGGAAAATATATTTTTGTTTTAATATGGTTTCTGTAGGAGGACACAAACCTTTCTAATTGTTAGAAATCCACTGTTTATATTAAACATGCTTCACTAATGAGAGTATTTGGCGAGCGCCGTTTTGGCCTACTAATTTTGGCGGCCTATTGAACTCACCGTGGTTTGCTTGCATACAACGTGTTTTATGCCACTCCTTTGTTTCATTTTGTCCACCAAACGTTTTATGCTGTGCGTGAATGCACAAAGGTGAACTTTGTTGATGTTATTGACTTCTTGTAGTGCTAATCAGGCATACTTGGTCAGTGCATGACTGCAAGCTTATCGATGCTAACATGTTATTTAGGCTAGCTGTATGTACATATTGCATCATTATGTTTGTAGGTATCTTTCAGCTCACTTAATTTCCTTTACTTATGCCTCTTTAATTGATGTGTCAGCCCAATTTAAATTATGTGGCAGGCCAACCGAAATGAAGTTGCAGCTTAAATTAAATGATGTGGCAGGCCATTTTAAATAATGTGGCGAGCCATTTTGAATGACGAGGCGGCCCGATTTATATAATGTGGCGGGCCATCCTAAATGATGTGGTGGTTCACTTTAAATGATGTGACAGTCCATTTGAAATGACGAGGCGGGCCAACTTAAATGATGCGACTGTCCACGCCAAATGACGTGGGGTGGCGACATTAGATGATGTTAAATGTGCCACAAGTCAAATTATGTGGCGGGTCTTTTTAATTGATGTGTCGGCCCAATTTGAATGCCTTGGCAGGCCATAATAAATGATGTGGCGGCTCACTTTTAATGACGTGGCGGGCCATTTTAAATGATATGGCGGGACACGTCAAATGAGGTGGTGAACTACCTCAAATGAAGTGGCGCGGCACAATAAATGATGTGGCAGACCACTTGAAATCATGTGGCGGGCCACATCAAATGAGGTGGGGGTCGACATTAAATGAGGTGGTGAACTACTTAAAATGAAGTGGCGCTATACAATAAATGATGTGGTGGGCCACCTCAAATGATATGGCTGACCACTTGGAATTATGTGGCTGGCATGTTTAAATGAGGTGGGGGCCACCTTAAATGAGGTGGGGGGCGACATTAAATGAGTTGGTGAACTACCTAAAATGAAGTGGCGTTCTACAATAAATGACGTGGCGGACCACTTGAAATGATGTGGCAGACCACTTGAAATGATGTGGCTGGTCAACTTAAATGATATGGTGGGCCAAATCAAATGAGGTGGGGGGCGACATTTGATGAGGTGGTGAACTACCTCAAATGAAGTGGCGTTCTACAATAAATGACGTGGCGGACCACTTGAAATGATGTGGCGGACCACTTGAAATGATGTGGCTGGTCAACTTAAATGATATGGTGGGCCAAATCAAATGAGGTGGGGGGGCGACATTTGATGAGGTGGTGAACTACCTCAAATGAAGTGGCTCTGTACAATAAATGACGTGGCGGACCACTTGAAATTATGTGGCTGGCCATTTTAAATGATATGGCGGGCCACATCAAATGAGGTGGGGGGCGACATTTGATGAGGTGGTGAACTACCTCAAATGAAGTGGCGCACTACAACAAATGATGTGGTGGACCACTTGAAATGCTGTGGCTGGCCATTTTAAATGATATGGCGGGCCACATCAAATGAGGTGGGGGGCGACATTTGATGAGGTGGTGAACTACCTCAAATAAAGTGGCGTTCTACAATAAATGACGTGGCG
>NC_084750.1:23870153-23885153 GCF_033978785.1 Entelurus aequoreus | reverse complement strand
ATCCAACACTTATTTGGAAAATCCCACCGGGGAACAGGCTAATTGGGAACAGGCGGGTTCCCTGATTGGGTATAAAAGCAGCTTCCATGAAATGCTCAGTCATTCACAAACAAGGATGGGGCGAGGGTCACCACTTTGTCAACAAATGCGTGAGCAAATTGTCAAACAGTTTAAGAACAACATTTCTCAATGAGCTATTTCAAGGAATTTAGGGATTTCACCATCTAAGGTCCGTAATATCATCAAAAGGTTTAGAAAATCTGGAGAAATCCCTGCACGTAAGCGGCAAGGCCGAAAACCAACATTGAATGCCCGTGACCTTCAACCCCTCAGGCGGTACTGCATCAAAAAGCGACATAAGTGTGTAAAGGATATCACCACATGGGCTCAGGAACACTTTAGAAAACCACTGTCAGTAACTACAGTTGGTTGCTACATCTGTAAGTGCAAGTTAAAACTCTACTACGCAAAGCCAAAGCCATTTATCAACAACACCCAAACGCCGCTGGCTTCGCTGGGCCCGAGCTCATCTAAGATGGACTGATGCAAAGTGGAAAAGTGTTCTGTGGTCTGACGAGTTCACATTTCACATTGTTCTTGGAAACTATGGGCGTCGTGTCCTCTGGACCAAAGACGAAAAGAACCATGCGGATTGTTATAGGCGCAAAGTTGAAAAGCCAGCATGTGTGATGGTATGGGGGTGTATTAGTGCCCAAGACATGGGTAACTTACACATCTGTGGAATCACCATTAATGCTGAAAGGTACATACAGGTTTTGGAGCAACATATGTTGCCATCCAAGCAATGTCTTTTTCATGGACGCCCCTGCTTATTTCAGCAAGACAATGCCAAGCCACGTGTTACAACAGCGTGGCTTCATAGTAAAAAAGTGCGGGTACTAGACTGGCCTGCCTGTAGTCCAGACCTGTCTCCCATTGAGAATGTGTGGCGCATTATGAAGCCTAAAATACCACAACGGAGACCCCCGGACTGTTGAACAACTTAAGCTGTACATCAAGCAAGAATGGCAAAGAATTCCACCTGAAAAGCTTCAAAAATGGTGTCTCCTCAGTTCCCAAACGTTTACTGAGTGTTGTTAAAAGGAAAGGCCATGTAACACAGTGGTAAAAATGCCCCTGTGCCAACTTTTTTGCAATGTGTTGCTGCCATTAAATTCTAAGTTAATGATTATTTGCAAAAAAAAATTAAGTATCTTGTCTTTGCAGTCTATTCAATTGAATATAAGTTGAAAAGGATTTGGAAATCATTGTATTCTGTTTTTATTTACGAATTACACAACGTGCCAACTTCACTGGTTTTGGGGTTTGTAGAAACATAATAATAAATATTATGTAGCTTGTAAATTAATTATTGGTTGGTTAGGTTTAATACATGTACAAATATAGGAATGGATGAATAATAAAATTATGCATAAGTCAATAAAAAATAAATAATATTTCTGCTTATGAATCATGTATTATTACAATATTACATTGTAATATCAGTAATAAACTGATTTGTTTGATACAACAATATATGTATTTTCTATGGGGAAACATGTGCATCGAGAACATATTCTAGAAACACATACCACTTGTCCCTCTCGGGACAAGCGGTAGAAAATGGTTGGATGGGTATTAATAATACACCATATTATGTAGCTTGTAAATTAAATTATTATTGAGTGGTGAGGTCTAAAACATGGAAACATATAGGAATAATATAATTATGAATAAGTCAACAAAAAAAGAAATACTTCTGCATCATAGTGGTTAGAGTGTCCGCCCTGAGATCGGTAGGTTGGAGTTCAAATCCCAGCCGAGTCATACCAAAGACTATAAAAATGGGACCCATAACCTCCCTGCTTGGCACTCAGCAACAAAGGGTCGGAGTTGGGGGTTAAATCACCAAAATGATTCCCGGGCGCGGCGCCGCTGCTGCTCACTGCTCCCCAAGGGGATGGGACAAATGCAGAGGACAAATTTCACCACATCTAGTGTGTGTGTGACAATCATTGGTACTTTAATCTTAATCTTAATGTTTGAAAGTGAGACTTTTGAGTGCAGTACTTGGTTAAAACCAGCAGAGGCGCTGGTGATCAGCTATAATTGAATTATAAACTCAAATACTATGTATCAAAAACAATTCACACATGTGGTGTAGAGGTAGCATTATTCTGCTCCATGCGTCACAGACATGGAAACAGGAGCTGAGAACACACGCACACACACACACACACACACACACACACACACACACACACACACACACACACACACACACACACACACACACACACACACACGCACACACACGCACACACACGCACACACACACACACACACACACACACACACACACACACACACACACAGGGACCATTTAGTATGATACTTTTTATTTTAACTTAAAAAGAGAGTGGAATCCAAAAGAGGGTTTCAATAAATTAGAAATAAATATAATCGTTGTGGTCATCATTAATACATAATACATACATTATAATCACCCCAACCCCCCACCATCCCCCCACACACTCCCAAAGTTGTTTTTTACTTTTTTGTAATTCTCTAGAAAAATTCTAAAATGAAAATATCGCAAACCCGCTCGAAGCCCTTCTCCCGATAAACAAAATAATTAGATAAATTAGTAAATAAATAAAAAATAGCTCAAATATTAAAACCTCCCGAATAAAAGTGCCCCCCCCCACCCCCGCCCGCCCCCCAACCACCCAGATTCACTTAAAATCGAAGTAGAAATTTAAAATAGGTTAGTGATTTCCCATTGTACAATTTGGAATGTGATAATCCCTTTATGAAGATGATGTTACCAGTGGTAATAATAACATTAATAATGATAATAAATAAAATAATGGTGTTTTTTCAGTGTTTATGTCTAAAGTCGTCTTTTTTGCATTTTTTCCCCTTATTTTTAAATGCTGTCCGTCGTCAACTAAATATTTACACTCCTCCTAGCCTATGCATGTATTTTTTTTTTCTTTATCTCATGAAAACATGGCTCTCTTAGCTAATAGAGATGTATAAACATGTCTATGCAAGTGATACCTCAGCACTTTCACTTTCCCTTTGCACTCTACTAAACACCCTGTTGGCAACTAGATGGCGCTCTCAGCTCTAAGGGGAACTTGGTGTGTGTGTTTGCGCTTGTTATGTACTGTACATTTGTAAATCCTGTGTGTGTGTGTGTGTGTGTGTGTGTGTGTGTGTGTGTGTGTGTGTGTGTGTGTGTGTGTGTGTGTGTGTGTGTGTGTGAGAGAGAGAGAGAGAGAGTACGTGAATGCACTCGGCGGATGCTCAAAGGCAGCGAGCGGGCAGTCTGAAAAGCACACATCCGGGAATTCCACCTGGGGTGAAGTGGGAAAGTCACCTGTGAGAAGGATAGAGGGATGGAGGGATGGAGGGGGACGGAGAAGGACAGGAGACATGTTAGACGTCCATATTTGCCAGCAGAAAAGAGCACCTTGCCCGCTGTTATGATTGGAGAGGCAATCAATAAATCACGGTGCTTCATAACATGTACATTCACAATGGATCATGCAGAGCAATACAATCTATGATTCATATTCAGTGTGTGTGTGGGTGTGTGTGTGTGTGTGTGTGTGTGTGTGTGTGTGTGTTGCATTTTAGCAGGCAAACACTACTACTGACATGCATCACTCTCCAGTCTTTGCATTATAGAACTTTTGGGGGATTGGAAGGTACACTACAAAAAACAACACACTACTTTATTTATTTTAAATATATACTGTGTATATTTTTTTGTTTTGTTGACATGTTGGTGTTGTTTTCTCTCCCAGAGTTGAAAGTAGGGATGTGCGATATCACTGATTTTCTTTCCGATCTGATTCAGAGTAAAAAGTCAGGCTGGTATCGGCGATAACGATCCGATACCGATGCTTTGTGAAAATATAACTAATGTGCCTGCTAAAATGTAAAAAGTGGTGTTTTTCAAATAATAACATAAAAAAAACAACAGTAAAAATGTAAGAAAAAAAGAGCAAACAATTGGAGGGTAATGAGATTAAAGCTAGAATTTTCAAACTAATAATAATAATAATAATAATATACTTAGTCACATTTAACACAATGTTTTGTCTATATATATACATACATACATACATACATACATACATACATATATATATATATATATATATATATATATATATATATATATATACACATACATGTATATTATACATACATACATACACACATATATATCTATATATATATATATATATACACATACATACACACACACATATACATATATATATACACGTACATACATACTGTATATGTACACATACATACATATATACACATACATACATACAGTACATACATACATATATATGCACACACACACACACAAATATACATATATATATATATATATATATATAAATATATATATATATATATATATATATATATATATATATATATATATATATATATATATATATATATATATATATATATATATATATATAAAGCTTTTTTTTTTTAAGTAACATTTTTTAGACACCCCTGATCTAAAATATTAGGAACCTCCTAAAAACAAAAAATAATATATGCATATATATATTAAGCATTCAAAAAAAAAAGTTTAAACACCCCTGATATATAACATTGGACAATAATTATCTGTTTTGATTTATAACAAATATATTATCATGGGCAATTCCTATAGAATTATATATATATATATATATATATATATATATATATATATATATATATATATATATATATATATATATATATATATATATATATATATATATACATATATATATATATATATATATATATATATATATATATATATATATATATATATATATATATATATATATATATATATATATATATATATATATATATATATATATATACATATATATATATATATAAATGGGCAATTCGTATAGAATTTTATATATATATATATATACAGTATATATATAAATATATATATATATATATAATTCTATACAAATTGCCCATGATAATATATTTGTTATAAATCAAAACAGATAATTATTGTGAAATAACAAAATTAGTTAGTTTTCTTTTTGACTATTATACAGTATATCTGGTCTTAAAATACTGTTACTTTATAATTACATTAAAACATTATTATCTATTCATTATAAATCAAAACACCGATAATTATAGTGACATAACAAATTGATGCTAAGATGAGGACAAATGTTGCAATAGTTGAGGTGTGACTATACGTACAGTAGGTGTGTATTGCTGATGTTTACATGTTCCCACATGTGGAACGGTCCAGACAGAAATGTCTTACAGTGACCCACAGACACGTACAGTATGTAAACACTCGCCATCTGTTCAAACAACGGTGACACAAAACGCTGGCTCACAGAAACTGATCAAAAACAAGGCGGTGGGAAAGTAGCGGCAAAGTTGCTCCATAAAGTTACTGCGGTGCTTGATAGCCAATCATATTCCTTCCCGGCGGGCTGTTAAACGTTATTGATCAGTAAGTGCACAGGTCAATAGGGAATACATCCACAATGCACCAAACACTGTTGCTGCCGTCACTCCAGCAAAAGGACATGCAGGTCAGCGCGTGGCTACTTGCTTGCTTGAGGTGACAATGCAGAAAAAAAGTGCCAGGGGCGACCGACACAGGCAATCAATGGCCGCAGCAAACCAATCAACTTACAACAACATTAGAGGAAGGGTGGGGAGGGGAGTCAGGGCTTTATCGCTCGCTAGGCAACCATTGCCATAGCGATGGGGTCCTGGTGGATAATCATTGGACGCAAGTATTAATTCATAAATGAAAGCATTATTTCTGTCTGAAACACGGCTATTGAATATAGTGCAGTGGAACCCGTCTAAGTCGACGCCCATCCCACCTGCTGACTCATGGCCACACAAGTCAAACCCAAACCAGCTTGCGTTGACTTGGATCTGTTGACAAGGTCTGTGCACACCTTATTTACATTTTGGTGATTTCAGATGTTTTTTTTTTTTTAGAAAACAGAGCTGCTGCGCTCATTTGCTTTCATAATCTAAAAAAATAAAAATTAAATGGGTCCGGTTTTGAAGGAGAACTGCACTTTTGGGGGGAATTTTGCATAATTCACAACCCTTATGTGAGAGAAGCCCACTCATGTTTTTCTTTATCCATGTATTCTAACTTGTAGAAAAACCTTAGCAAGAGTCGGCCAAGATTAGAGGTAATGGGGTTCGATCTATACTACCGATAAAGCACTCTAAAGAACAACCAAAAGCCTTCTTAACATTTTATTTACACGCTGTAAGTATATTAGGTCTGTGAATCTTTGGGCACAAACATTTAAAAATTTCTCTTTTTAGTAAAGCTTTTAGTGAATGCACCTTTTAACTATCAATTTTAATCCACTTTGTATCCTTTTTATAATGTTGCCCCTGTTGTTCTCATTCAATTGTTTTATTTCACCTACTGTATGTTTTGTACAGCGCTTTGTGATTGTATCTGTGAAAAGCGCTTTATAAATACAATTTACTTACTTACTTACTTACATAGTATTGGATTCAATTCAATTCTTGGGGGTAACGTTTCGATTCAGAATCAATTCTCAGTTCAAAAACGATTGTATATTTAAAATCAATACTTTTTTATTAACATTGGGTGCGAGTTCTATTATTAACTACTTTCCTCCATAAAATAAACAGCTCTGATAAATTTCTATATTTTTTAAAAGAAAACTGGTTTTGTTTAATACAATTCTACTCAAACATTTAATAAAGTCCAATACAAATAAGGCAACTAGAGAAGTATCCAACACTTCTCTTTTCTAAAGTAAATCTGTACAGCCGATATGATCATCTACATCAACAATATGGTTTGCCTGAGTGACTGAACAGGACAGATAAATATATATATATATATAAATATATATATATATACATACATATATATATATATACATATACATACATATGTATATACAAACATATATACATATACATACATATATATATATATATATATATATATATATATATATATATATATATATATATATATATATATATATATATATATATACGTACATATATGTGTAATAAATAGGCAATAAAGGAGAATAGTAATAAATAACTAGATAAGGCAATTCCTGAAGGAATTGCGTGTGAATGCTCCAATGCTGTAGTTGAACTAAAATGCTTACAGAATGTAGTATGAATGTAAGAATAGTTTGAATGTTGGAATTGTTTGAATGTTGAAGAGTGTGAATTTCCAGGAAAACCGGAATTTGGTTTGGAACATAGAAAAATGTCCCATTCATTTTAATGGGAATTTCATGGAAATGTGGGAATTTTGGGAAATTTTTGAAAATGCTAAAAAAAAAAATGTGAATGTTCTTAATGGTTGGTGTTGGAATTTTTTAAATCGGTCAACAAATGTTGAAGTAGTAACATGTTGAATTGAGAAATGGTATTATGGAATTCATGGAATTTCGGGAAAACCGGAAATTTTCCAGTTAAAAAAAAAAAGTTTTGTCCTAATTAAGAGCGATGTTTTGACGGTGGAACGGTTGAAATGCTTTGAAAAATGTGGGAGGAGTAGTCGCCAGAAAAAGGGGTGGAAATAGGGCTTTGGAAAACCAGGAATCCTGGAAAATCCTGGAAATTTTTTGGAATTTGGAAAAAGAGTAGTGTGAATGTCCAGGATGGTGGAATGTGTTGAAGGTAGAATGGTTTGAATCGGTTGAAAAATGTGAAAATGGTGGAAGTTTGAAAAATGGCCAATTCATTTTGAATGGGAAAAATGTCCTGGAAAACCTGGAATTCTGGGAAATCCGCGATTCCCGAATAGGCTGAACAGTTTGAAGTTGGAACGGTTTGAATCAAGTGAAAAATGTGGAAGGTAAAGCGTGGCAAACTCTGGAGAAGAAGATAGATGAGGCAATTCCTGAAGGAATTGTGTGTGAATGCTCCAATGCTGAAGTTGAACTGAAATCCTGGAATTTTTTTAGAATTGTTGAAGTAGATCAGACAATTCCTGAACAGGCTGAATATTTTGGAGTTGGAACAGTTTGAATCAGATAAAAAATGTGGGAATTGTGAAACTTTGAAGAATGTCCCATTCATTTCAATGGAAATTTCCCCCAAATTTGGAAATTTCAAGAAAAGCGGGAATTTTTTTTAATTTTTTTTTAAATGGTAAAAAAAAAACTTGAATGGTCTGATTGAGTTGAAATGGTTGGTATTGAAATTATTAAATTTGGTGGACAAATGTTGAAGTACAAACGTAGTAACATGTTGAATTGAGAAATGGTATTACCGAATTCCTGGAATTTTGGGAAAACCGGGAATTTTTCCAGTTAAAAAAAATAACTTCATTTTTTGTCCTAATTAAGAGGAATGTTTTGACGGTGGAACGGTTGAAGTGGGTTGAAAAATGTGGGAGGAGTAGTTACCAGAAAAAAGGGTGGAAATAGGGCTTTGGGAAAACCAGAAATTCTGGAAAATCCTGGAATTTTTTTTTTATTTGGAAAAAGAGTCGTTTGAATTTCCAGAATGGTGGAATGTGTTGAAGGTGGAATGGTTTGAATCGGTTGAAAAATGTGGAAATGGTGGAAGTTTGAAAAATGGCCATTTCATTTTGAATGGGGAAAATGTCCCGGAAAACCTGGAATTCTGGGAAATCTGGGAATTTTTGGAATTTGTCAAGGGAAAGCCCGCGATTCCCGAATATGCTGAACAGTTTGAAGTTGGAACGGTTTGAATTGGGTGAAAAATGTGGAAGGTAAAGCATGGCAAAATCTGGAGAAGAAGAAGAAGTTGAATAATAAATAGATAATTTTGGTGTAGAAAACCATATGTGTGAATGCTTTGGAGCATTCACACAATAAACAGAAAATAACATAAGTAGCTTAACAAGAGGAGAGATCGGGAGATTAGATTAATTTAACATGTTTTACATGTAAAAAGGGATCAGATACATAATTCAAGGCAAACAAATATTGGCTATCTTATGTTACCATTAGTGGTTGAACAGAACATATTTGTTTAAAAACGTCTACTATTGTTTATTGAGTTTACATAAAAATAATAAAAACATTTTGGCCAGAAAAAATTATTGATGTTTACAGCTGCCACTCACCCTGTCTCGTTCGTACGTGCAGGGAGCGCGTGCACGCATACAAAAGCAGTCCAAGAGAAACAAACTAACAATTATTAGTTATGTTATGATAGAACATACGTTCAATGACAGCTAATACTAGCTATACAAATCACCCTCATTCGCTAACACCCGAAGCGTACGCACATAGTTACGTCATGTCCCGGAAGCCGTACGAGGGCGGGATATAACTTTCGAAACACATTGTAAATTTAGCACCCTCTCGGCATCTGTGTAAATGTTGCAAACAGTCCTTTTTTAATTCATACTTGCTGCCATGAACCAAAGGAGTAAACATCAACGTCTATAGCTGGGGCTGAAAGCAAGACGTCCACAGATGGGTGCTTGAACAGTGCGCTGCCAGGAGAGGCTTGTCAAAGGCGCTGTCACGTCTCCGTGCCCTGGTAGTTGCCAAGGAGATTAATATAAATGCAGGCACTAGAGCACCCTTTGAGGGAAAAAAAGAAGAAAACTGACGGAAAAAAAGAGGAGAATTTATATCGGCACGAAGTGCTGCCACGCAAAATCAAGACAACATTTCCCGCAATTGTGTGCATTTCTAAATGATATTTTACCTTTAGATTCATTTTGATCTATCAACCTCTTTTGGCTGGCCTTTTTTACACTTAAATGTCCCATGTAATGTCTTACATAATTTTTTGTTTCATTAGTAGATCATTTACTAACATTATCATCATTGCCAATGTCATATAAAATTATATAACATGCATGTAATGAACTCACAAAATATTTCCCTTTTGTGACCTCTTTTTACATCTGTCACGTCATAAATATACCTTCTCGCTGGCTACTAATAGATGCTCAAGAACAGGTGTGTCCCAACTACACTCCAATTAGCAATTTGGCCGGGCAGAGTGTTTTCATAGTCAGCGGTCTGTTACCTACCATTTTGTCGCCATATGGTGGCCATCAAAGTGACTAAAGTAAGTGGCCATTAATTATACATCAATGTAAATATGTGCACAGCATTCACTTATATGGCCCAATCCAAACAAACCTCCCTAGTCATGGTGCAGGTAACATTTTTTAACCAGCACAAACATTTAACAAACATGGTCACACATAACACATCGTGCTCATTGAACTTTATGCATATTATAAAAAACGTCCAATCAGCATAAAAAAATGTGAACTACACCCATTTAAATCCATTACAAGGGATGAGTATATATATATATATATATATATATATATATATATATATATATATATATATATATATATATATATATATATATATATATATATATATATATATATATATATATATATATATATACACACACACACATATACATATATATATATGTATATCTATATATATACACACATATATACATATATACACACATATACATATATATATATATCTATATATATACACACACATATATATATATAAATATATATATATATATACACATATATATAGATGTATATATATATACACACATATACATATATATATGTATATCTATATATACATACACATATATACACACATATACATATATATATATATATATATATATATATATACACATATATATATAGATGTATATATATACACACACATATATACACACATATACATATACATATATATATATATATATATACATATATATATATATATATATATATATATAGATACACACACACACACACACACACACACACATACATACATACATAATCGTACATTTAATTCAGTGTTTTTTGGGGGAGGAACTGGACTATGGACCAAAGTGATAGTGAAAGTGGACTTGTCACCCCGAACGCTGTCTTACTTCTGCTGATTCTATATATAGAATTATATATATACATATATATATATATATATATATATATATATATATATATATATATATATATATATATATATATATATATATATATATATATATATATATATATATATATATATACACACACACACATATATATGCACATATATATATACACACACATATATATATATATATATATATATATATACATACTGTACATACATATATATATATATATATATATATATATATATATATATATATATATGTCACGGTACAGTAACAATTCCCGGTACCTGGTAATCGACACCGGTACTCAATGGTAGCAATTTTTCGTACTTTTGTGTGCGTTGATAAATATACATTTTTTTGATGATACAATTTTTTTTTTTGTTAAATGCGCTGATTACTATTACTGTGGTCCAGTTGTTATATCTTGTTTTATTATTACATTTAGTACTCAATTACAATTGCAAGTCCAACTTTAGATAGCAGTAGTGTGTAGTTTATGGTGTGTTGGCTAGTCAGTTCAGTCTTTGCTGAATCTCGTCTTATGTTGCACCCTAAAAAGTGTTAATACTGTAAATCGGGGGTGTACGAACATTTTGACTTAGGGCCGCATTTGAATAAAAAAATTTGGCTGCATGTATGTGCGTGTGTACACATTATATTATTATGATGGATATATAATTAATATAATTAGATATTAAGAGTATGCCTCCTACCCTGTTTACTTCCGCAACAATCTTCTTAAAGTTTTGTAATCAATCAGAAATATCAAGCAGCTAAAATACACCAAACATGGATATGTGTGGAGAGAGTGTTTTACATCTTTCCCATCATGCACTCTAATGGATTTAAATGGGTGTAATTTTGAATTTTTTTTAATGGTGTTTGGACCTTTTTTTTATAATATCCATAATGTTCAGTGAGCAGGTTGTGTTATGTGTGACCATGGTGTTGACCATCATGTTAGTTGCATTAATTTTTTTTGCACCATGACTAGGGAAAGTTGTTTGGATTGAGTCATATAAGTAAATGCTCTGCTATTGTTTCAAAGTACTTTCAAGAGTCATTGATCTGATTTACTCATGGTGTCCACTAAATGGCGGCACATGTGTAGAATTTAGAAACGGCCTGGTATTTAAGATTAACTTGAAAGCACTCGTGATGCTTTGTTGAACTCCTAATGTCTCGCGGGCATAATTGAAAAGGCTGTCAGGCCGCAGTTTGGACACCCCTGCTGTAAATATTGTACTTAGATAGATACTTTTATGTATCCCACAATGGGGAAATTATGTTGTTGCAGTGCAGTTTTTTACATAAAATAACAAGTAAAACGTAATGAAAAACAAAAAATTAGTGATAAACGATACATATTGCGCAGTAACCATTGCATTATGTATAGATAAAAAGAAAACAAAAAACACAATCTTAACACCCGTATTCCACACCAAGAAAAAAAAAGATCACAGATTTACATAAGTCCGTTATAAAGTCTTATGGCTGTGGGTAGAAAGAACCTGCGGTAGCGCTCCTTCTTGCAGTGTGGACGCACCGGCCATTTGATTGTAACGTGCACCTTAGTTGGAGTTTTCATTAACAAATTTAGAGGTGTTGAAAACGCCATATAAAATCGACAAGGCTAATCAGTAGCATGTCAATAACAAAGCCCATGTATATTAGCATCAAGCTAGCACATTTTTGAAAAAGTGGACTCTTACTTAAAGGGGAACTTTTCTTATAAATTGGTACAGTACCTATTTTTGTGTATTTGTGATCTTCACAAGTCCCGAAAACGTGGATTCAAACCAAGGAGGCACAGTGGAGATATTTATAAAACAATCTTGCCTTCTTTCATACTTCTTCCAAACGAGCCGTTTGGAAGAAGAACTTGTGACGTTTTTTCCAGTTATGAAGTCAGCGGATAGCTCCATATATGGTTGAAAATACCCAAAGGTTTTTTGCGCAAGCCCGCCATTGTAGTCCGACACTGTTGTCAGTAAGCTTCTTCTTTTTCTCGATCTCTTGTTGTGGGGCATTCATCCTCTGCTGTTGCCATTTCTAATACAAAGGAGGGTTGTACGGTATACCGGTATTAGTATCGTACCGCGATACTAATACTAATTTTTGGTACTCTACCGCCTCTGAAAAGTACCAAAAGTATGCCATTGGTGGATCTACACCTAACATCCACTGTACTGATACCAAGTACAGTAGCGTATCTAGTCGATACTACTATGATTACGTCGATATTTTTTGGCATCACAGCATCGTTTTTCATTTTTTTAAAAATGATATTATCTTTATAAACTCAGGAAATATGTCCCTGGACACATGAGGACTTTGAATATGACCAATGTCTGATTCTGTAACTACTTGGTATGGGATTGATCTACAAATTTGTGGTATCATCCAAAACTAATGTAAAGTATCAAACAACAGAAGAATCATTACATTTTAACAGAAGTGTAGATAAAACATGTTGAAAGAGAGAGTAGGCAGATATACTTACTTAATGTTATTTTATTACATTTTTTTTATCGCGCTCTATTTGTGTTGTGGTGTGCTTGCTCGTTTCTCTTGTGTTATCTTTTAACCTGCCCATTGTACAGCACTTTGGCTACCCCTGTGGTAAATTTTAAATGTGCTTTATAAATAAATTTGATTTGATATTAACAGTATTGAACAAGTAGATTAATAATACATTTTCTACCACTTGTCCTTCAACTTTGACTTGTCCTTAATAATGTTGACAAAATAATAGAATGATAAATGACACAATATGTTACTGCATATGTCAGCAGCTAAATCAGGAGCCTTTGTTTGTTTATTCACTACTAGGGATGATACTCGAAACCGGTTTTCCCGGTTGTTCGATAAGAAAAGAACCGAGTCCTCGGACTCGAATCCCTTTTTGAGAACCGGTACCCGTTATCGAGACCACTATAGTAAAGAAAAAGAGTTGGTTCTTTATTCGAATCCCTGGGAACGAATCCCGTCCCGACCAGAAATGCCCCGTGAGACATCACAAGAAATGACGTCACGTAGCTCAGTCATTAGGCGCAGATAGGGAAAGCAGGAAAAACAATGCACCGGAAAAAGCGCTCCAAGGTGTAATAAAGTTCAAAACAAAAGGTATAATCCAATGAATAACTTTACTGAGAGATTTGAGCAGGGTACAAACACATGACGAACACTTTTACGACCAACCGGACACATAGCAACCAGGCTAGCAACGCACCTCCTTTACGGCAGCTGTCGCAACGTTCTTAAAGCAACCGCAGCACATACATATATATGACATCTCCCTTTTTTAACTTTTGTTTTCTTTCCTTGTAAACAAAACAAAATCACACTGTATATGTGTTGTCTGTCGAACTATAAATAATGCAGACGAAGCGTGTTGGCTGAGTTCTTGACGTTTACTTTCACAGATTGCTCATAACAGAACCTCATTTTTAGCTGCCGGGTGAGACATGGAACAACACTTTTCGGGGCTACCGCGCATGCTCGTCACTCCCGTTGCATGCTGGGTAGTGTAGTTGCTATATTCCCTAGCCTAGCTCATAACATCACATCTTTCCCCCTATAAAGAAATAATGTTAACTCAATAAAGTGTATTTCTTTTTTTAGCTTTAACTTTTCATTTTTTAGCATTGTAACCACATTTGCAAACAACTTTTCTCTTCATAGAATTTTCTTTCAATAAAGAAATAAAGTGCAAAAATGTCAAAGCATCATAACAAACAGTTATGTCAAATAGCAGCAGAAGTGCACTTTTTGGAGAGCTATATTATTTTCAGTTTTGTGCCCAAGGGAATGATTTTATTTAAATGACAAATGATAAATAACACTATATTATTATTTATACACCTATAGTGATCACAGAGACAGGTTGTTTTTGTGTTACTGTATATATTTGTTTTTCTGAAAAATGCCACTTAATATACTTTGGGTAACAACAGTCAATATTTGTTTATTTTATTTTATTTTTTAGGGGGTTAACAGTCAATATTT
>NC_084750.1:23810153-23865153 GCF_033978785.1 Entelurus aequoreus | reverse complement strand
TTGTGTAAATCGTAAATAAAAACTAAATACAATGACTTGCAAATCATTTTCAACCTATATTAAATTGAATAGACTGCACAGACAAGATACTTAACGTTCAAACTGAGAAACTTTATTTTTTGCAAATATTAGCTCATTTGGAATTTGATGCCTGCAACATGTTTCAAAAAAGTTGGCAGAAGTGGCGAAAAAGACTGAGAAAGTTGAGGAATGCTCATCAAACACTTATTTGGAACATCCCACAGGCGAACAGGCTAATTGGGAACAGGTGGGTGCCATGATTGGGTATAAAAGCAGCTTCCATGAAATGCTCAGTTATTCACAAACAAGGATGGGGCGAGGGTCACCACTTTGTGAACAAAAGCGTGAGCAAATTGTCCAACATTTTAAGAACAACATTTCTCAAAGAGCTATTTCAAGGAATTTAGGGATTTCACCATCTACGGTCCGCAATATCATCAAAAGGTTCAGAGAATCTGGGGAAATCACTGCACGTAAACAATGATATTACGGACCTTTGATCCCTCAGGCGGTACTGCATCAAAAAGCGACATCAGTGTGTAAAGGATATCACCACATGGGCTCAGGAACACTTCAGAAAACCGCTGTCAGTAACTACAGTTGGTTGCTACATCTGTAAATGCAAGTTAAAACTCTACTATGCAAAGCGAAAGTCATTTATCAACAACACCCAGAAACGCTGCCGGCTTCGCTGGGCCTGAGCTCATCTAAGATGGACTGGTACAAAGTGGAAAAGTGTTCTGTGGTCTGACGAGTTTACATTTCAAATTGTTTTTGGAAACTGTGGACGTTGTGTCTTCATATATATATGTGTGTGTGTATGTATATATATATATATATAACTATATATATATATATAACTATATATATATATAGTTATATATATATATAGTTATATATATATAGTTATATATATAGTTATATATATATATAGTTATATATATATATATATATATATAACTATATATATATATAACTATATATATATATATATAACTATATATATATATATAACTATATATATAGTTATATATATAGTTATATATATATAGTTATATATATATATATATATATATATAACTATATATATATATATATATATATAACTATATATATATATAACTATATATATATAACTATATATATATAACTATATATATATATAGTTATATATATATAGTTATATATATATATATATATTTATATATATATACATACATACTGTATATATACATATATACATACATACATATATATATATATACATATATACATGTATATATAATTTACATGTATTATTTATTAAACAGACGTTTTTTGTTACCATGTTAAAGGTGTATAATAAAAATACAAGCATGTTTAAGATGTAAAGATTCCTTTCTTTCATGAAGACAAGTATATACGTTGGTGTATTACCTGATTCTGATGACTTGCATTGATTGGAATCAGACAGGATTCACAGTAGTGCGGCTAACTTTCACATTTTCGAATTTACATTGTGGAGGAGATCGCGATCGACATAATGGGCACTCTTGGTCTAGGTTTATTTCGAACATGCATACAGTTCAAATATGATAGACAGATCTCCAGTTTTTCAATACAACATGTCCACAAAGGAGGTTGAAGAAGTAGAGTGTATTCATTTGACCCTTTTCCATTTAATAGTAATTACTAACACAAGTTGTTCACGTCCTGTTCTTAATTTGTACACAATTTGATCCATAAATAATAAATGATAAAGTGCTCTTAAATCAATAGTGAATTCATTAATGGTTCGCACAATGAGATAAACAAGGTGATCTAATTTTTCAATAAGGTCCAAGAAGTTTTTTTTCTTTTTTGTACTTTGTAAACACTAAGATTTACTATGATCCAAACACCATGCGGTAATCAGCGTGTTCAATCTGTAACATAGCGTGTACTATTAGTGGGTGTGTTGCCTGTGAGCTACTAAAACTGCATGTGCAATTGAAAAGTGGTGCCGACAGCCTGATTTATATGAGGTTTTTGCGTGTACTATATACCACGTAGACACTCTCATTCACAGCACATTCATCCCATCAAGCTCCTACCTGCGGCGTATTGCTGTTTTCAAACATGCACCACTTTTTATGGGCATTTTAGAAGCAGTCCTGCAGTGCATCTTCAATGAAACCACATAATTTTTTTTACCGCCAAAAGGTGAACTCGTTTGTAATAGGCTGCACTTACTACTCTGCTCAAGACACAAACTGCACATTTAAAGACGTTTTTTTCATATAAAAATGTTTTAATAAAATGGGAAACACGTGTAAAAAAACAAACGTCATTAAAAAAAATTATAAATGACACACCGAAACGCATCAACTGAATTCGCTTTGTTCAGCACCTTAAGTTCACTAACATCTATAAAATTATAAAATTATGTTGCTGAACAGACGATACGTGTAATATTTTTATTTCTGACCGTCCAAAATGTCGACACACACGTATGACGGAGGAGTCTCGTCCGACTATCGTATACGTCTGTGCAGCGCAAGCACTGATCCTGCAGCCGTGTGTGGAACTGTCAGTTTGCACGGCCTAAACAAAACACTAAATAGTGCTCGCAAAACGGTGATGAGTGTTGATAAATCACATTGCATGTGATAATTAATTATATTTGCATCTTCTCCTCCCAGTATTGTTGCCGTTTTGATGATCAGCATATCATTTGCATATTATTGAAGACAGAGACGCTCAACAGATTGCACGCCTTATTCTGCTCACTTAACGGATGCAATCCACTCTGCACACGTTTTAGCACACGCAAACCTTTAGTAAACAGTTTTTGAAAATGTATCATATACGTACTTTGTTGAACTTCTTTGCTGAATTAATTCCATAGTTTAATTCCACATATTGAGGATTTTTTTAAGTTCTGTACATGCATACAAATGTTTTAAATTAGATTTTTCTCTAAAGTTATATTAGTCCTTGTTTGTTGAGAAGACGTGTTGTACTTTTTTGGGGGTAGCAGGTTATAGTGGACTTTGTACATAATTTTCGCTGTTTGCAAATGTACCAAATTAATCAAATTTCAATATTTTGATTCAATAAATACAGGGTTTAAATGGGTGATGATAAAAAAAAATTTTTTTAAACTTATGGCAGTTTAATAACATGGTTTTCGGATTTTCCCCCCAAGTTTATGATATTTTGTGTGTTCATATGATAGCTTATACTCTCTACAGTTGCCATGCTAATTTCAATGCATGTCTTGACTATAATTACAATAAAGCTTTCAAACATGCACAACTCTTTCTTCTAGTACCTATGTCTAAAAAAAGAAAAGAAAAGAAAAATGAAATGGGTGCATTTTGTAATTTGCTGTGTGATCGGATGAATTTCTCTGTAATTATAATAACTAAATAAAAAACAAATTCCGAAGAAGGTACCAAAGACAACACCCATGGCCAAGGAAGACCTTGCTCTAAATCAGGGGTGTCAAACGTACGCCCCGAGGGCCAGATCAGGCTGGTGAACAGGTTTTAACCGGCCCGCGGGATGAGTTTGCTAAGTATAAAAATTAACCTGAAATTTTTGAATGAAAGAAACAGCTGATTTAAATGTGTCAACTGGATGTCGCAATAGCAATTCTTTGTATCTTTGTAGATGATGCTACATATGTAAAAAAATAAACAAACCACATGATGTTAGTACATCAGTCGAGGAAAATGAGCAAACTACATAAATAACATCCTGTAATTTGATTTTGATATAATTTCTTTTATCTTAATATATTGAAAATTAACACCAATGAGTTGACTGATGAACATTATCACATAATTTATTCAGAAAATATAAATAACGACAAATAAAGATAGAATACTATTAACCGCGACATGTAAGTGTAAAAAAACCCAACAACATTATGATTTGTACATTTTCAGAATATGCTCGTTTTATTTTTTAACAAAGAAAACAATCTGAAGTTGTCTTTATTTTTAACTTATCGTGCCGTGATTTTACCAGTTCGGCCCACTTGGGAGTCGATTTTTCTCCATGTAGCCCCCCAATCTAAAATGAGTTCGACACCCCAGCTCTAAATACTGTGCCATGTATGGTCACGACCTACACAAGGTGTATGTTTGTGTAGACTAGACATCTCACATATAAAGTTCGCTATTGCCTATTGTCCAAATATTTCTTCATCACGATGCTAGAATCCAAGGTAATATTGCCATCATCCATCCATTTTCTACCGCTTATCCCTTTTGGGGTCGCGGGGTGCGCTGGAGCCTATCTCAGCTACAATCGGGCAGACGGCGGGGTACACCCTGGACAAGTCGCCACCTCATCGCAGGGCCAACACAGATAGACAGACAATATTCACACTCACATTCACACACTAGGGCCAATTTAGTGTTGCCAATCAACCTATCCCCAGGTGCATGTTTTTGGAGGTGGGAGGAAGCCGGAGTACCCGGAGGGAACCCACGCAGTCACGGGGAGAACATGCAAACTCCACACAGAAAGATCCCGAGCCCGGGATTGAACCCAGAACTACTCAGGATGGTAATATGGCCATGCTTTTATTTAAAATCTCAATTTACAGAGGGAGTTTGGCGCCGAGTCCGCCTTGAGTGATTGTTTACATGAGCCGGTGTTTAGTCTGCAACCGGACGTGACGAGTCTGAAACCGCACGCGCGATACACGGTGTTACCGACGGAATTCGGTCGGTGCCTATAAAAGTACCAAATTCGGTAGCCATGCCTAGATGTTGTCTCTGCTCATTGTATTCATCTACTAAAAGGGTTATTGTAACTCATTGAGCACATTGTACAGATGTACAGTCGTGGTCAAAAGTTTACATACTCTTGTAAAGAACATAATGTCATGGCTGTCTTGAGTTTCCAATCATTTCTACAAGTCTTATTTTTTTGTGATAGAGTGATCGGAGCACATACTTGTTGGTCACAAAAAACATTCATGAAGTTTGGTTCTTTTATGAATTTATTATGGATCTACTGAAAATGTGAGCAAATCTGCTGGGTCAAAAGTATACATACAGCAATGTTAATATTTGGTTACATGTCTCTTGGCAAGTTTCACTGCAATAAGGCGCTTTTGGTAGCCATCCACAAGCTTCTGGTTGAATTTTTGACCACTCCTTTTGACAAAATTGGTGCAGTTCAGCTAAATTTGTTGGTTTTCTGACATGGACTTGTTTCTTCAGCATTGTCCACACGTTTAAGTAAGGACTTTGAGAAGGCCATTCTAAAACCTTCATTCTAGCCTGATTTAGCCATTCCTTTACCACTTTTGACGTGTGTTTGGGGTCATTGTCCTGTTGGAACACCCAACTGCGCCCAAGACCCAACCTCCGGCCTGATGATTTGAGTTGCCCTGAAGAATTTGGAGGTAATCCTCCTTTTTCATTGTCCCATTTACTCTTTGTAAAGCACCAGTTCCATTGGCAGCAAAACAGGCCCAGAGCATAATACTACCACCACCATGCTTGACGGTAGGGATGGTGTTCCTGGTATTAAAGGAGAACCAAACTTCATGAATGTTTTTTGTGACCAACAAGTGTGTGCTCCAATCGCTCCATCACAAAAAAATAGTTGTAGTAATTATTGGAAAACTCAAGACAGCCATGACTATGTTCTTTACAAGTGTATGTAAACTTTTGACCACGACTGTACATATCAATACTACCAAGTTCTCAATAGTAATTCAATTTAGAGGGAACTTTCTGACAAAAAAAAGAATTGAGAAGAACGGGACTAACCTGTGTAGTGCTGCATGCCAGCATAGGCCTGCTGTAGCGGGTCCAGGGCTGCTGCTGGATTCTGAGCTGTAAAATGACAAAAAGAGTAGCATATTAGGTAGAGACTCTGGGTGTGACTTCCAAGGGTAATATAGCTGGAGAAAATTAAAGAACGCTAATGATACTTCAGCTATATTCTTTCTAGGTTCTTTGAATGCTGGACCAATTGGATAGAATCTGCTCAGTCATGCTATGTAAAATAAGCAAAATAATCTGCCAACAGAAAGGAAATTTGACTTGCAAAATGACATGAAAAAATATTTTTCAAACCTGTAATAGGAAAACTGCACTTTTTGTGGGGGAATTTTATCTGTCATTCACAATCCTTATGTAAGTCAAAAACACATTAAGGTTGGACTCTCAGGGTGGCTAGGGCCGTACTTTGGCTCCCACACATACTTGGGAGACAAGTATATTGTACATACAAAGACACACACATATGCACTTACACACAATTATACATACATACAATAGTACATACGTACACTCATACACACACACGGTACATACATCCACACGCACATTCACTGTACAAACATACATGCTGTATACACATACTGTACAAACACAAGCACATATACAAACATACAGTCATACTTATAACATACGTTTCATCAAACATTAACAGTTCATCAAACTTATATTAACGTTGTTACCCGAGGGCAGGCCTGGGCAATTATTTTGACTCGGTGGGCCAAATTTAGAGAAAAAAATGTGTCAGGGGGCCGGTATACAAAACCTCACAATATGTCACAAAATGTCTGAAAGCTAAAAACGTTATGACAGACCGCCTTAACAACGGAATGGAATTTTAAATTTTTTTACTGAATGAGATAACCAGAATGTACATGAAAATAAAGAATGAGGGATTTACAATATTAACTATGAATGATAAAACACTGAATATTGACAACATATAAACGTCACACACCTTCTCGATCGACATATTTTAAAATCAAGCGAAACAACAAAAATGCAACAAACAGCGAAATATGAACGCGAAGGGTGAAAAAACCCCCATCTTCAATCTGATATATGTAATATATCATAGCTATCATTTATATGTTAATGTAACTGAGAGTGTACAATAAGGGTCCATTACTATTAACTATCTGTCATTTAGCTGGGGACACCCTACAATTACCTCTAGCGGTCCCCGCACCCCACTGTATGTATTTATTTAGTTTGCCTTTTCTTTAGCCCGCCTCTATAATGTAATTCATTTTCTCTGCCTACAGTAAAAAAAAACATCTATATTTTGACCAAAAAAACAATGACTTGTGGGTTGTTTGGTAACAGCTGGTAATGGTTAAGTGAAGTAAAACTTTTCATGACCTCAACTCACCTAATGTGTGTACCTGAATTTGTGTTCCATGTCTTAGGTGAAGAGAGCAGTTTAGATTTATACTATGTTTTTGTTTAAACAACTAAAAACTAAGGTTTGGAGTGTTATTTTCTCTAAACGCATACATTTGTCAAAGTATGGCTAAGAACACGCATTATTGTGGGTTTCCTGGACGTCGTCTTCATCGCGAAAGAAAAAATCTGATCTGCGGGAGTGAATTTTCAGGTATGTTTCTTTTTTTTTTTTAAACGTCAGCTTGAGTCATCCCTCTGTCTCTGTCTCGTTGTTATGGGACATGAGTTTTTTGATGACCCGCCTTATCTTGCTTCTGATTGGCCAGTCCATAATGTTTCGCCCTAACCTTAGCCAATAGTGACTCATCATACGTACGCCAACCAATCATCATGGATTTTCTCCGTATGTATGGATGTTCTCATTCTTCCAGGTCACTGTATTTTCTTTTGGCCTGGACTCGCAGTCCATTTTCTCTCTTTGTACCTTGTAGCTTAGATGTAAGCTACCTCGATGGGTCTAAAATAGGGGTGTCAAACTCATTATAGATCGGGGGGGCCACATGGAGAAAAATCTACTCCCAAGTGGGCCGGACTGGTAAAATCACGGCACGATAACTTAAAAATAAAGACAACTTCAGATTGTTTTCTTTGTTTAAAAATAGAACAAGCGCATTTTGAAAATATACAAATCATAATGTTGTTGGGTTTTTTTTACACTTACATGTTGCGGTTAATAGTATAATACCCTATATTTGTCGTTATTTATACTTTCTGAATAAATTATGTGATAATGCTCATCATTGCTGTTAATTTTCAATCTATCAAGATAAAATAATATCAATATTAAATAACAGGACGTTAGCATGTAGTTTGCTCATTTTCCTCGACTTGTGCACTAACATCATGTGGTTTATTGTTATTTTTTTTACATATGTAGCATCATCTACAAAGTTACAAATAATTACTATTGCGACATCTAGTGGACACATTTAGAACAGCAGTTTCTTTCATTCCAAAATGTCGGCTCATTTTCATACTTAGCAAACTCATCCCGCGGGCCGGATGAAAGCTGTTTGCGGGCTTGATTCGGCCCACGGGCCGCATGTTTGACACCTCTGGTCTAAAAGTAGCAAAGCTACAGGAAATGTAGTTAAGCTACATAGTTTAGCTACATGTAGCTTGTTACTGCCCATCACTGCATCTGGATTATGAATGATAGGCAAAATTCCCCAAAAAGTGCAGTTCCCCTTTAAGCTAACTATGTGTAAAGGCAAAATTAATTGGTTTTTTAGTTCTTATTGTGAGAGAGTAATCAGTCACACACGTGTAAAAACGTCATGCATGTCTTCTTTGAATTCCTTCACATACCTTGATATGTGTGAACGCCATTGGTGTATAATGTCTCGGTTCCCTGTTGGCCATTGGTCGGCGCGGTGCTGTAGCCATTCACACCTATTGGAGGAGGGAGAGCTGGCACAGGCGTGGCTGCAATAGTCGGCGGAGTGTTTGTCCCTAAAGATCACACAGGCCGCTTAGTGCCTCCGCCTGTGCTTACGTCGAGGGGCCGGTGTGTGCGTGTGTGTGTGTGTGTGTGCGTGTCTACCTGAGGACGGCGTGATGGGCGTGATGGGCGTGGCGATGATTCCGTTGGCATTGAGCGCCGCCATCTGCTGCATCTGCACGGCGGCGACTGTCGCCACCGGGGACAAATACGCTGACTGGGCGACCAGGGCCTGCTGCTGGACAAGCTGCAGGGAGGGCGAGGACAAAGACAAAGACAGTTAAATAAAAAAAATATTAAAAAAAGCAGAAATACGAGTAAGGGACAAGCAGAGCGAGTGATAGAGGACCAGATGAATAGAGATCTAATTACGAGGCCATTATGGCCAGAGTCAGTGGGTTAATGGCTGTGTGTTGCAGGAAAGCCAAATGCCAGATGACGTATGTCCTGTTGTCTGGGTAATAACGTTAGCCCCCAATTAGAGCGCTGATAGCCTCTTGAAACGTATTACATCCTTTTGGAGAGTACAGCACTTGCCTGAGCATTGACCGCCTGCGTGTAGGCATTGTAGGCGGGGAAGTTGAGCGTCATGGGGCTGAAGATGCCCAGCTGGGAGGCCACTTGCTGCATTCTCCTCAGCCCCCGCTCCTTCTCCGTGTCGGCAAACTTCACCACCAGACTGGATGACGCGCCCTGTGCGGAGATAGCATGTTTTGTCTTTTTTCATCCCCCGTTCGGTTTTGTTTTCAGAGCGGCCTCAAACTTTTCTAATGCGTCCTGAACTTACAGGCATTGTGCGGCTCCCGTGCAGACTATTTATGGCAGCCTGGGCTTCAGAGTGGCCCTGGAACTTTACAAACGCACACCCTGGAGAAGAAAAACAAGAGTCAGTAAGGGAACAAAACTGTAAAATCAAAACATTTAGATTTTCCATGGTTTGGAAAATATATGTATTATCTAAAGATTAATATTCAAGTCAGGTTTGTGTTCGATATTTTTCGGACTATAAACCTTTTTCCTACGCTTTGAGCCCTGTGGCTTATAAAACGGTGCGGCTAATTTATGGATTTTTCTTCACTACTGTTTTGTATTCAACATATACTTTTCAACACCGACAAAGACACTGAAAAGGTGTGTTATTGTTTGTGCTATGGCACCATCTTTTGGACGAGTTCGCTCACTGCAGGTGCTGCGGGTAGAATGTAATTCCTGTTTCTTGCCTTGAACCGGAGGTATCGTAAAATCTGGACTATAACCTACTACTTTTTTTTTTACACTTTAGACCAGGCCTGGGCAATTATTTTGACTTGGGGGCCAAATTTATATATATATTATATCTGATTTTTAGGAACAAAAACGTTATGATGGACCGCCTTAAAAAAACGAATGGAATTTCAAGCTTTTTTACTGAATGAGATACCCAAAATGTACATGACAATAAAGAATGTGGGATTTACAATATTAACTATGAACGATAAAACACTGAATATTGACAACGTATGAACGCCACACCCCCTCTCGATCGACATATTTTACAACCAAGCGAAACGCAACAAAAATGCAACAAACGCAGCTAAATATAAACGCGAAAAAAACACAAAAAACCCCCCCGCATTTCAGGCTGGCCGCTCTGGAAACACTCTGTAGAAACGCTCCACACCCACACTGCTTGGTACCTCGTCTGAGCTGCTGTGACTTAGATGACCATAGTAACTAATTAGATGACCATAGTAACTAGTATATCATGCAAAACAGCAGATTCCAACCATTGAAATACTTTGTATAGTTCAAAAGACTTACGTAAATTTGAAAACATCACTGCACATCATAATGGCAGCTACAGTTTCTATCTTAAAGATCTAAAACAAATATTTGTGAATGTCCGGCGGGCCAGATTGAAAAGCCTAATGGGCCGCATGTGGCCCCCGGGCCTTAATTTGCCAAGGTCTGCTTTAGACCCTGCGGCTTATAAAACGGTGCGGCTAATTTACGGATTTTTTTTCCACTAATTGCCATAAAGTTTTATGGTCAATAGATTTCATCAAACCCAAGCAGAGGACTGAAATGGTGGGTTATTGTTTGTGCTATGGCGCCATCTTTTGGACGAGTTCGCTCACTGCAGGTTGTGAGAGTTGAAAATGCACTTCCTGTTTTGCGTCAAACCGAAATTTAAAACCGTCCATAGCGTTTCTGCTTGAAAGCATTCCTCTTTCATCACTCCAAGCAATTTTTGTAAGTTTCTCAATTTGACTAAAACAATTCCCGTCCCATGTGTGATGTCTGTAGGAGTGTTTTCATGCATATTTGTTTGTGCTTTCGTAATTAATCTAGCGTTAGCTAATATGCTAACGAGTGTCTGAGTTAGTATTGCTAACTTACAATGGCATTGTTTTTGCATTATTTCAGTTTCACAAATTCCTCAGTAAATTCACCGACACGTCACCGTGGAGTTATTGAGTCTGTTTAGCTGATTAGAGAGCTAGCTTCCACAGCTAGTGGGTGCATGACGATGACTTCTGTTTTGTTTGATCAGCCGTTTTACTGCCGTGTGACAGACACCGTTTGGAAACAATTAGGGTAAGCACATGAACATTTACAAAATATTTCTGTGTAAATAACTAATTTCACAACATATATATCTGCGGCTTATACCGTGCAGCTAATATATGGAAAATATTTTTTCTTCTCAAATTTAGTGGGTGCGGCTTATATGCCGGTACGCTCTATATTCCGGAAAATACGGTATATCGTTTTGTCTACTATTCGTCTATAGTAGTAGTTCTCAAACTTTTTATTACAAACCACCAATCAGAAAACACTTTGGGCCTCCAAGTAAATAAATAATAAATGATAAATGGGTTGTACTTGTATAGCGCTTTTCTACCTTCAAGGTACTCAAAGCGCTTTGACAGTATTTCCACATTTACCCATTCACACACACATTCACACACTGATGGCGGGAGCTGCCATGCAAGGCGCTAACCAGCAGCCATCAGAGGCAAAGGGTGAAGTGTCTTGCCCAAGGACACAACGGACGTGACTATGAAGGTAGAAGGTGGGAATTGAACCCCAGTAACCAGCAACACTCCGATTGCTGGCACAGCCACTCTACCAACTTCGCCACGCCGTCCCCTACCACCATAATGACCAACATTAAAATATAGTAGCGTACTAGGCTTAAGTATTCATTAAAAACAAGAGGTTTTATTTAACAAGTATATTCAATATGTTTGACTACTGTAACATTACACACAGTTTTAACAGCAACACTGTGTGTAAATATTTAATTAAGTGATTCTTTGGAGTACCACTAGATGGAGCCCGCATACCACAGTTTAAGAATCAGCGTTGTTCGCATTAGCAAAAATGTGCGTAAACGTGTGTAAACAAGCATTTGCAAAATCTTTCATACCTAAATATCTCTGCAGATTATTGTCCAGTGCGACTAATATATGTACACATTTTTATTTTTTCTCATATTTGGTGGGTGTGGCTTAAAAACTGAAGTGCTCTATAGCCCGGAAAGTACGGTACCGTAATTATAGTTATTCGTTATTCGTTACTTTACCGAAAAAGTAGATGAATTACCAAATAATTAGTAATTGATGCGTTACTTGAAAAAAAGAGTCAAATATCTGGCATATGCAGTTCGTAGACGTTTTACGAGAGCAGAGTTTGTGTGTGTGCGCCTTGAAAAGGCGGTGCCTGTTGCCAAGTGACGCCAGCAAGAGTGCGCTCTGAGCAGGACATTAGCTCAGTTTGTTAGCTTAGCAGCAGCAGTTTCACTGGTTAAATCTGGTTAATAAAGAGGTTGAATGTGCTTTGATGGCCGTCATATCTTCTCATCAACAAACGGGCTATTGTTTGGATGGCAAGTGTTTCACTTAAATCATTGATATGCTGTTCATTATTCCCTCGTAGTAGTAGTGTGTATGTGTGTGTATTACATGTTGTTTGCTGTGTGATGTTGCCTCTTCCTATTTAATATCAAATTCATTTTTTGTCATGAGTAGAAAGATATTTCCTGCATTGAACTTGCTGTCTTGTTGACACACAACCACATCAAAAGTATGTTACATCAAACGTCTCGCTAACGGCGTTGTAACGTAATGAAAGTAATTAATTAGATTACTCATTAATAGAGAAAGTATTATATAACGCCGTTATTACGAACACTGGTGGTATAGATGACAAGAGTATAATTATTATAACATGTTTTACTTTTTCCTATTTTTGTTTAATACCTTTTAATTATTTTTATTTCAGATGCTTGCATGTCAAACTAAAAAAAAAAAAGTCAAGCTTTGTGTTATAGGTGAAATTTTATTTTTTATTATTTTAATTAGTATTAAGGTTTTTAGTTTTGCTCTTTTTCATTTTTATTTTATTCCTCCAATGTGCGGCAAGTCAATAATGTGCATGTTACCTTTGCTGGTGCCGTCAGGTCCTCTTAACACCGTGCACTCGTCTATGCTGCCAAAGGGCTCAAACAGCCTTCTCACGTCCTCGTCGCTCTGTTGCTTTCCCAGCATCCCCACAAACAACTTCCTGTCCTCTGAGAAATAAAGGGAAATATTGTGAGTAAGAAATCTTCAACCGCATACTGCTCATTTATTTTATGTACGAGGCTGCTGAGAATTATATTGTAGCTGGTACACTTCCTCCACGGACAGATGGCTGTATTGATATGGAAGCAGATGCATTTCCCTGACCTTTATTGTTTACATTCAGTTTATGTTTATTTTGAACATGCATGCAATACAATTAGAATGTAGTGCATCACAGATTTTCCTGTTATTTCATTACAGCACGTCCGAAAAGGAGTGGGACGAAGCAGAGCTTATTTAATCCTACCACTTTTCGTATCATAGCAATTCTATCCCATTTTTTTGTTCTCTGTTTGTAACAGAACGCTGAATAAATACATGAGTAAATCATTTAATATACAATAAATAAGTAAACAATTATTAGATACATAAATACATATTAGAGGTATAAACATGTACACAATAATTAAGTTCTCATAAAAAAATAAGTAATTTATGGTTCACCGAGGGCGGGGGTCAGCAACCCGCGGCTCTATAGCCACATAGCGCTGCCCTAGTAGCTCCCTGGACCTTTTTCAGAGCGGAGTGAAAATGGAAAAAGATGAAAAAAAACCAATATATTTTTTGTTTTAATATATTTCCTGTAGGAGAACAAACATGACACAAACCTTCCTAATTGTTAGAAATCCCACTGTTTATATTAACATGCTTCACTGATGAGAGGATTTGGCAAGCACCGTTTTGTCCTACTAATTTCAGCAGTCCTTGAACTCATCGTACTTTGTTTACATGTACAACTTTCTCCGACGCTGCCACAGAAAGACGTGTTTTATGCCACTCCTTCTTTGTCTCATTTTGTCCACCAAAAGTTTTAAACTTGGTCACACACATCTATACATTTGGCCATTCTGAGCCAGTAATTTCCAGAAGTGATCTCATCCTGTGAGAAGCCTCCATTTTAGTAATGTTTTCCAATGTTGCAAAAATGTATAGAATAAAAATTTAAATACAACATTTCTGAAGATTTGCCTCAGCCTTTGATAATAGGCTAACATAGACACTTACATCATGCGGTCTTCATCATAACACTTATGTAAGACTTTTAAAGTCATTTTGATAGTAGGCTAATATAGCTAATATAGACACTTACATCATGCGGTCTTCATCATAACACTTATGTAAGACTTTTAAAGTCATTTTGATAGTAGGCTAATATAGCTAATATAGACACTTACATCATGCGTTGTCTTCATCATAACACTTATGTAAGACTTTTAAAGTCATTTTGATAGTAGGCTAATATAGCTAATATAGACACTTGCATCATGTGTTGTCTTCATTATAACACTTATATAATACTTTTTAAGTTATTTTGATAGTAGGCTAATATAGACACTTACATCATGTGTTGTCTTCATTATAACACTTATGTAGGACTTTTTAAGTCATTTTGACAGTAGGCTAATATAGCTAATATAGACACTTACAACATGTGTTGTCTTCATTATAACACTTACAGTATATAAGACTTTTAAAGTCATTTTGCTAATGGCTAATAAAGCTAATATAGACACTTACATCATGTGTTGTCTTCATTATAACACTTATGTAAGACTTTTAAAGTCATTTTGATAGTAGGCTAATATAGCTAATATAGACACTTACAAAATGTGTTGTCTTCATTATAACACTTATATAAGACTTTTAAAGTCATTTTGCTAGTAAGCTAATAAAGCTAATATAGACACTTACATCAGGTAGTCTTATTATAACACTGTGATTAGTCTTTATTATAACACTTATAAGACTTGTTAAGTCATTATTAGGCTAATAGCTAATATAGACACTTACACCATGTGTTGCCTTCATTATAACACTTATATAAAACTTTTAAAGTCATTTTGATAGTAGGCTAATAAGCTAATATAGACACTTACATCGTGTGTTGCCTTCATTATAACACTTATATAAGACTTTTAAAGTCATTTTGATAGTAAGCTAATATAGACACTTACATCATGTGTTGTCTTCATTATAACACTTATATAAGACTTTTAAAGTCATTTTGATAGTAGGCTATTATAGCTAATATAGACACATCATTTGTTGTCTTCATTATAACACTTATACTGTATAAGACTCATTTGTAGTTGTTTCCCATATTTCTCCACAATAACTCAGATATGGTAACACTATCGAGCAGTAGAGAGTATGAAGTGATTTTTGGTCCTTTACATATTTAGCGTTATTCATTATTGATGTATGTATTGTTGTATATTTTTCATCATCAATTATTACACTCAAAAATGTGTTTACTTTCCCCCTTTCAATGTCTAGTCCGTCTATTTGTGTTTGACTTTCTATTCTACTGTTACCAAATAGCATTCTTTTAGTTTTACTGAGGTTCAATGATAATTTGTGCACTTTTTAATCAAAATACAATTAAGAAATTAATTAAAAGATTTTATGGAATAGTAAATGAACATCATACTAGAAATGCAAAGGATGCATGTGTTCGGAAATGGATGACTAAACATTTTAGATGAAAGAGACATATCATGGAATGATATTTGGAAAAATGCCAATAAGCCCTTTAGAAGCATTAAAAATAAGCTGAGTCAATTTAAGGTCTTGAATAGATTGTAATTTACATCTTCTCAGCTGTTTAAAATTGGTGCAGTAGATGGCAAGTTATGTATGAAGTGTCGGGCAGCTGAGGGAACTCTTGTTCATTTATTGTGGGAATGTCAGAGAATAAAAGAGTTATGGTTGAAAACAACAAAAGAAGCTGTAGCTGCTGACAGAAGCACATTGTATATATGTTATATAATTTCATAGTTGGTTAGAATAAATAAATACAATGTATAAATATAAGTTCATATTTACATATAATGTGATTAAAAATGTATTTTCTTTGGTAATTTCATGCAAGTATATGTTAACTTTATTTTTGTTACAAAACCCATGTAAATTGGAGAGGAACATATTTTTTGTTCCGGTTTGGTCACATTGTTGGGGGGACAATTAATATGTGACGGAATAAGGGAAGCAGCATGAGACAGCAAGCATTTGATGGAAGAGGTTAATAGAGTCTCGGCTTCAAAAGAAACTTTATTCCCTCTGAGTTTGTAAGGCCAATGAGGTATGATTTTTTCTGATTATGTATGTGAAATCAATGTGTTTTCTATTATTTGATGTCAGAATAATTGTAAGTTCTGGTTTTCTTATTTATTAGTTCTGATGGCATTAATTTGGCATCGTTGTTAACGAGAAGAAGGCGTGGCTGAAATAAATGTCTGTGTGAGAAAAACGAACAACTTGAGCCTTGATTAAGACCTCGGAGGGAGTAACAGAAGCAATCCCATTCCTAAATATTAACATCCCAATGACACTGCAAACTTGTATTCTTGGTGATCTGCATCATTTTAGTAACGTGTCATCAAAGAGTAAAAATGCATTTATTTCAATATGCATCATAATACAAAGAGTAATATTAAAAAAATGGATAGATGTTAATGGTCTAACTCATACTGACTGCTATACACAAGCTATGGAGATGATATCAGGAGAAAAAACTGATTCGTTTAGATATTAATGAGTCATATATTGGAATATGGGATCCATCATTTAAATTTGTTTTAACTATTACATTAACAATGTATGGTCAAGCTTAGAGATGTGATGCAAGTGTAAGCCACTGTGACACTATTGTTCTTTTTTTAAATGTTTTTATTTTATTATTTATAAATGGCTGTGATGATAATGTCAATGAGCGATTTCTAATCACTGCTGTGTTGGAATTCTTGTTAATATTGATACTGTTGTTTGATATTATTCATTTTTGACTACTTTTGGATTGTTTTGTGTCATGTTTGTGTGTCCTCTCAATTGCTCTGTCGATTGCTATTCTGAATGTTGCTGGGCCGGGTTTGGTTTTGGAATTGTATTATTATGGTATTATTTTGTTGGACTGATTAATTAAAAATTTTTAAAAAAATTAGAAATAAGATTAAAAAAATTAAACATTTTAATTTGTTAATTTCTTGCATTATTTCTTGTGTCTGGAGAAACTGTTTTATTTTACCCTGCACATACTTCTTGTCTTTACAGTAATATAAAAGGTAAACGGGAAAGGTCCAGACCGCAGCCTGACACTCACAAATTGTTGATTAAATCGAACCTTTTTGCAAATGTGGGTCACGAAGAAAAAAATGTAGGACAGTGGGACCTCGATTTACAAACCCCTCTGTTCGCGAACTTTTCGATTTAAGAACGTTTAGAGCGAGCCAAATATGCCTCGGTGTGCGAGCCATTTCTCTATGTACGAACACATTTGGGCCCCACCCGCAGGTAAAAAGCAGGGCACAGCATTGGTCACTTAACAGTAATTGAGCATATGTGCCGCTTATGTTTCAACACCGTGTCTGCTTGTAAGTACTGCGTACGTGTGCGTTGCCGAACATGTGCCTCTGCTCCAGCAACGTCACGACGGCGCGCCGGATTGTCCGTAAAAATTTTAAAAAACAGTACTGGTTTGTTTTGGAGGCAGTTTCAGTTTTAGAGGTGTTTCTATGTTTTATCTAGGGTTTTTCTTGTTTTTATTTCTATCTTAATTTTCTATTATATATTCTAACTTTCTATTTTTATTTTTTACCTTTTTTTTTTAATACTTTGTAGCACTTTGAGATTTTAACAAATGTAAAGTGTGTTACAAATGTAATTCATAATAATTAGTATAATACCGTTTTTATTTCATTAGTACTGCGGTACTTTATTAGTACCGGTATACCGTACAACCCTAATGAGCAGGGGTCTCAAACTCAATTTACCTGGGGGCCGCCGGAAGCAGAATATGGGTGAGGCTGGGTCACATCAAAAAATTCCAATCTTCTCAAATGTCTTAATTTTTTAACACAAAATAAGATGAAACATGAATGACAAATTGAAAAATTAATAAGAAAAAAGGAAATACATGTTTGGCGCTGTGGAATACATTTGAATTCCACTTGGTGTCAATGCGCGGAAAAAGTCATTTCTGCAATGTGCGTCATTTCCCCCAGAGCCATACGCCCCACCCTGATTGGTATGTTCCTTCAGCTCAGCACACAACACTGTAAAGTGCCATTTATATAATACAGCGAGTTTGAGACTGTCATACTGTAAACAAAAACATGCAGCAATATCATTTTCTAATTTTATATTTGCTGCATGACTTAAAGGGCTGATAAAACACATTTGATTGATGCGGGTTGGTTTCTACTATGGCGTTTTTTGATTGCTTCCTTTTTTTCATATGATACGCTCACAGTTCTCGGTCTCCCAGAGCGCATCTTAAACGCGCTAAAAAAAGTGGTTTGTGTTGTAGATCCAACACAGTGTTCCACTAGTTGTCTGCTGCATGATTCAAAACACAGCACAAGGCCATGGGTAGGAGCATCAAGATATGAATGTGGAGGGGAAATGAGTGTCTCCATGGTGACAGCTGCGGCGCGTAATACACACAATAACTTCAAATAAATAGGCCGTGGTGCACCACTTATGCACTTGTTATCATTTGTACATGCAGTCTTAGTAGATTTTTTAGTTTTATGTATTTAGATCTAGTAGGTCAGGCTCTTATTGTATTAAAACTTATTTCATCCCGTAATGTCAGTCGGTTAAGATTATTAAACCGCATGTCATTATTTATATTAAGGAATAATAAATTGTCATTGTCAAAACATTAGCATCCTGCTTTAGCTGCTATTATTTACCAAGAATATACATAGAATGAACTACAAATGTGGTTATCAATACAATACCAAGATGTATTGGCTATATAATTACTGCTAATAACAATAACAATAACTACAAATAAATATTTTGTACTGATGAGAAAAATATTGATGTAAACAGGTTTGCATCGATCATATACTGATACTGTACTACATTGGGTGTCGATATTTGGAACGACACGCCCACGCCGAATACAGGTGAAACTCAAAAAATGTGAATATCATGCAAAGGTTTGTTTATTCTAGCAATTAGATTTACAAGGTGAAAGTAACATATGTCACAGACTCATATTTCTAGCCTTCTTTTGATATCGTTTTAACGATTATGGTTTACAGCCAATGAAGACCTCTAATTAAAAATCTCATCAAATGTTGGGTTTTCAAAAACTGTAAACTTTGGTCATCAAAATTAGAATTACAACAAATAAAAAGGCTTAGCATATCTCACTTTGCATCCAATGAGTTTGTATCACATATTAGTCTCATATTAGAAGTTCAATTGCTGAAATGAATGGACTTTTACACAATACTCACATTTTTTTTCACCTCAATACATACATACATACATACATACATACATACATACATACATACATACATACATACATATATATATATATATATACACACATATATATATATATATATATATATATATATACACATATATACATATACATATATACGTATATATATATATATATACACATATACATATATACGTATATATATATATATATATACACATATACACGTATATATATATATATATATATATATATATATATATATATATATATATATACACACATATATATATATATATATATATATATATACACATACATATACATACATACATATATGTGTGTATATACAGTATATATATATACATATATACATACATACATACATACATACATATATATATATACATATATACATACATACATACATACATATATATATATATATATATATACATATATACATATATACATACATATATACATATATACATACATACATACATATATATATATATATATATATATATATATACGCCAAAAACATGCACCTGGGGATAGGTTGATTGGCAACACTAAATTGGCCCTGGTGTGTGAATGTGAGTGTGAATGTTGTCTGTCTATCTGTGTTGGCCCTGTGATAAGGTGGCGACTTGTCCAGGGAGTACCCCGCCTTCCGCCCGAATGCAGCTGAGATAGGCTCCAGCATCCCCTACAACCCCGAACGGGACAAGCGGTAGAAAATGGATGGATGGATGAACAAGTAGATTGATAATTCATTTTCTACCACTTGTCCTTAATAATTTTGACAAATTTGTTTGCTTACTTACTAATAAAAGTTGTCTTGTATGTTCACTATTTTATTTATGGACAAACTTGCAATAAGAAACATATGTACCCTAATTTTTTTTTTGTTAAAATAAAGCCAATAATGCAGTTTTTTGTGGTCCCCTTTATTTAGAAAAGTACCGAAAAGTATCAAAAATAATATAATACATACATACATATATATATATATATATATATATATATATATATATATATATATATATATATATATATATATATATATATATATATATATATATATATATATATATATTAGGACTGCAACTAACGATTGTTACACATATAGAGTACATACATACATACATATACCTTCTTAAGTGTAATTTGTTTTTTCATTGTTATGGAAGCTACCTCTGGTGACCACCAGGGAGCAGTATTCACTACTTTGGGCCTGCAACAAGGAGAGTCTCCACATAAGCAAGTGCCAGTTCCCCTGATGACCACTCTCCATCTCTGTCTGATCCAATTGGACTCGGAGCCTTCTCTATGTCACTCTGTGAATAATACGTGTGTGTGTGTGTGTGTGTGTGTGTGTGTGTGTGTGTGTGTGTGTGTGTGAGTGTGTGTGTGTGTGACTCACCTCCTCTGCCCTCACTGTCTGCTGGTTTCACCTGGATTGGCCGATTCATCTGTAGGACGAGGAAACAAGCGTCGTCAACACAGGTGGTCATTGGTCACATGTCCTTATTGAAATGCAAATATAGTCGGCAAACAAGCAAATAAAAAACAACAATAATACAATGTCTCCTTGTTGCCATTTTTTGACACTGATAGTTTAATTTAAAGCAGTTGTGTCCAAACCCACAAGGGCCACATACTAAAAAGTCAAACAATGCAGGGGCCATTTTTTATATTTTCTTATAAAAATACTAAAAACAGACATACATATTAAATGTCAAAACTTTGTGTCAGCTTGGTGTTATAGGTGACAAAGGGCCTGATTTAGTAAAGGTTTGCATGTACTAAACCAGGTGCAAACCTGATAGCACACGCAAAGCTGATCTACTAAACGTGTGCAAAGTGAATTGCGTGACCAAAATATGGCGTGCAATCCATTTTGTGTCTCTGTCTTCATTACTATGCAGAATATATGCTGATCATCAAAACGTACAAAATACCAGGGAGAAGATGCAAATATGCAATATGATTTATCAACACTCATCACCGTTTTGGAAGCACTATTTTGAGTTGTATTTTCTGTCGGTCTGACACAAGCGCACACGGCTGTGAAAAAGAGGTGCTCGCGCTGCAAACACAGACGATGGAAAGAGAATCCTCCGTCCTACGTGTGTTTCAACATATTTGGACTGACAGAAATCAAAACTATTAGACATATCGTCAATTCAGCAATTCCTTTTTATAATTTTATAGCTGCTGTATGACTTACGGGGCTGACTAAAGTGAATCAAATGGATGTGTTTTGGTGTCTACTGGCTTTTAGAAAAATGTAATAAATGTTTCTAATTTTTGAGATATATTACTTTAATATATATCCTACATGAAAATAAATGTTTCCTTTTCTTGTGTTTGAGTCTCTGGTGATGTGATCCACCGCCTTAAGAGTCAATAGCCACGGGTACATGGATAACATTTATTTAATCCGATCATCATTCAGATTAAAATGTTACATGCACCTTGAAAAAAATTATCTGATTATGACGCGCATTTCCATGTATCACACCTTAAATCCAAAAACTTTACTTTGACATGCGCAGAACCTAGCATAAACAGAAAGGTGAACTATTATGTTTGCTATGGCGCCATCTTTTGCTCACTGCAGGGGCTGAAGAAGCAGTGACTTCCACTGTAAATAAAAAAAAAACATGTCTTTGTGCATTTCTACTTGTCCGACGTTATCACGGTATTTATTTGTAATGTTTTCCTTCTGTTCACTACTTTTGTTTTACTTTTCTTTTTGAAATGGAGTTTTCTGTGCTTTTTATGTTGTGATTATGTACGGGTTGCAGCACGTCTTTTTGTTACGACATTTTGTGTTTGAGGCTAGCCGTTAGCACTACCATCAAAGATATGCGCAGGAAGGATAACTCTAACCCGCCCACTAATAGTAGACGCTATTTTATAGTTTGCACACGCTGTCTAGCATGTGGCATTTGGATCCTAGTAAATCAGGCCCAAAGTGTTTCATTATTAGTTATTAGTACTAACATTTCAGCTTTTCCTTATTACATTATGTCTTTTTTTGTTATATTTTTACTGTTGTTTTCTTCCCCGACAAGGGGAAGCGTGTTCACTCTTTGGACACCCTTGATTTAAAGCTGTAAACTCGGGCTGTGAATCCTTGGGCACCACAAGATACGATTCAATTCTTGGGGGTATCGATTCGATTCAGAATCGATTCAAAACCTACACTTTTTCAATAACATTGGATTCTAGTTTTATGATTAACTACATTCCGCTATAAAATAGGTAACTCTGGTCGATTTCTACACTACTTAAAAGAAAACTGGTTTTGTTTAAAAAAATTTTACCCAAAAAGTCAAATACAAATGAGGCAATGGTAAATGGTAAATGGGTTATACTTGTATAGTGCTTTTCTACCTTCAAGGTACTCAAAGCGCTTTGACAATATTTCCACATTCACACACACTGATGGCGGGAGCTGCCATGCAAGGCCCTAACCACGACCCATCAGGAGCAAGGGTGACATGTCTTGCTCAAGGACACAACGAACGTGACTAAGTTGGTTGAAGCTGGGGATTGAACCAGGAACCCTCAGGTGGCTGGCACGACCACTCTCCCAACAGCTTAAAATGTTGGTAATTTTATTAAAAGAGTCGCAATTTTACTCGACAAAAGTCACCATTTTATAAGAAAACTAACATTTTGGCAATATTATACTATTAATCGGAATTTTGCTTGGCAAAATTAGGACATTTTACTCCAAAATTGTCACTATTTTACAAGAACAACAAAAAAATTGGCAATACTGTGATGAAAATCAGAATTTTATGACAAATGTAACCATTTTGCATAAAAAAAAGTAATAATTTTACATAAAAAAGTTAAAAAAATATTGCAATATTACAGAAACAGAAAGAATATGAGAAATTGTTCCCAATTTTATAAGAAAAAAGTCGGCACATTGTGAGAAAGACTGCTTTTAGTTCATTTTTTTAAATTCTTGGTTTGTAATTTGTTTTTAATCTTTATTATTTACTTCAAGTTATTACAGTATGTCTCTATATACATATTTATTTTGTGTTTTTTTATTAATTTTGGCCAAAGGGGGCGCATTTAAATTTCTTACACACACTTGTTATTTCATATGTTGACCAGATGTGGAGCATTTTTAAAACCGACACACAGTCAATTTGAAAAATCCCTCCTTTTTGACAGATTTCACCATTTTTTTGTAATGTGCTTAAGGCCGATGACAAACGAGTCACGGACCACAGATGGCCCCTGTGCTGCACTTTGGGCAACCCAGCTGTAGAAGCTAACTGTTAATGGCCACTATAGTCTTAGTACCGTAATGTATTTGTTCATCCTATGGTCACATATGGGACGCGGGTTGTCTTACGTCAGCACCGGAAGTCGTAAAATCAACTGTTCACCTAGCGGGTTTTTTCGGGGATTTATAGGGAAGTCCTTCTTTAGCTGCCGTCTTGTTTTATCATATATTGCTGCCTTTGCACCTGTCGATGTTTACTTTTGTATGCACATTAAATCAACAAAAAAATCCTGACTTTGGAGCAATGTTTACAGACTGTTGTATTTGGCTCTCTATTAGATGCAATGGTTTTCCGTTTTGGGACCATGATTTCGGTCCTAACTCGTTCACCGGTCCTCATATGTAAGGTACTTTTCCTTGTTGATGTCTCAAGAAGGGTAGAAATACAAGAACACACATACAAACACACACACACACACACACACAACCTTGCCCTCTCTGTCTGTCATACAGCACAATCAGAGTGGAGTACCGTGGGGGATTGAGAAGTGACAAGATTAGGAATGAAGGCCAGTTGATCTGGATTACAGGGCAACTACGGATTAGATGAGGGACAAGAGTAGGTGGAGATAAAGAGAAGACAACAGGGGGATGAAATGACAAGTGTGAAGCTGAGAGCTACAGTCTTTAAAAAAAACAAAAAAAACAGAAAGCTAGAGAAGAAGGACCAGGTCTAGAGGACCCCCGGCTGACTTTGGAGCGACATAAAGGGCAGATGGAAGGCCAAGAGGTAGAAGCAGAAGCAGGGACGGCATAGACGAGTGGGACTGAAAGACTGAAAAGAGAGTGGGAGGATGAAAGCAAAGCTGGCGCTCGAGAGGATGATTCAAAAAGAAGAGAGAGAGAGAGAGAGAGAGAAAGAAAGAATGGGAGGAGGCAAGCATGATTCAGTCGTGACTCTCTCTGTCTAAAAAATGTCACGACTACTGAGATCCATCGCCATGGATTTATTATGCATGCATGCACACACATGTTCTGCATAGCCCTTCAGTGCGCACGCACGCACGCAGGCACGCACGCACACGCACACGCACACACACACACACACACACACACACACACACACACACACACACACACACACACACACACACACACACACACAGTGCTTAGTCATAGCACTGAGGCAACGAGACAGTGTTAATGCCACAGGGATGGGGGGGGTGCATGCGGGGAGGAGGAGGGATGCAGAATGACGGCGATGAAAGAATCAAGAAAGGCAAGAGAAAAAAAGGGCGAGGAAGGAGTTCCAGAGAAAGAAATGTCGGACCGCATTGATTCCAAGTGTTGGAAACAACAACGTGGTGGTGGACACTCCCATGTTTGTGTTTGGGAGTTGAGGGAAACAAAGGAAAGCATTGACGTACCCTTATTAGGGCCGGGACAAGACATCAATACGGGGGATATGTTCTATTGTTACCTCGCAGGGTACAGTAAAGCTATAGAAAAAGATCGATCTGGTGATGTATTGGTATTGTTGGTATTAGGGGTGTGACGAGGCAAGACCGTACACAATATCAGGTTCACAAGGATGAGACGTGACTTTTAAGCAAGGGTGGACTGGGACAAAAATTGGGGTGGGGCCACTTTATAATATTTGCGTTAGCCTGCGACACAGTCATTTTGATAGTAGGCTAACATAGCTAATATAGACACTTACATCATCTGTTGCTTTCATTACAACACTTATATAAGGTGTTTAGGTTTTGCAGCTCCATACAGTTTTTTTTTATATATTTTTGGTCCAATATGGCTCTTTCAATATTTTGGGTTGCCAACCCCTGATGTGGACATATGCACAAACCAGAGCTACATTCTAGCAAACAATTTCTTTGGAAATCCAAATGATACAAAAAGTGGGGTGTATAAAACCAAGGTATGTGTAATATTGATTGCATTTCTGATAGTTGTTTGTGTGCCATGTTGTTCCAGACCACAGCAAAAGTTACCCAGCTTGCAAAGATAGTAATAAATCCAATAGCTTTAACTTGGACATACACACCTATACCTTTGGCCATTCTAAGCCAGTAATTCCCAGGAGTTATCTCACCCTCTCAGAAGCCGCTGTTTCACTAATGTTTTCCAACGTTGTAAAAATGTGTAGAAATAATATTACATTTCAACATTTCTGTCATCAAAGATTTGCGTCAGCCTGCGACACATAGTCATTTTGATAGTAGGCTAATATAGACACTTACATTATCTGTTGCTTTCATTATAACACTTATATAAGGTGTTTAGGTTTTGCGGCTCCATACAGTTTTTTTTATATTTTTGGTCCAATATAGTGTTGTCCCGATACCAATATTTTGGTACCAGTACCAAAATAATTTTGATACTTTTCGGTACTTTTCTAAATAAAGGGCACCACAAAAAATGCCATTATTGGCTTTATTTTAACAAAAAATCTTACGGTACATTAAACATATGTTTATTATTGCAAGTTTGTCCTTAAATAAAATAGTGAACATACAAGACAACTTGTCTTTTAGTAGTAAGTAAACAAACAAATACATATACATATACACTCACTGTACAAACACACACATACACATACTACACATACATTCACTGTACAAACACACACATACATATACTGTACATATACATTCACTGTACAAACACACATATACACATACTGTACATATACATTCACTGTTCAAACACACATATACACATACTGTACATATACATTCGCTGTACACACATATACACATACTGTACATATACATTCACTGTACAAGCACACATACACATAATGTACATATACAAGTACATATGCACACATACACTCATGCACATAATCACGTTTCATCAAACATATATTAACGTTGTTGCCCTAGGGTAAACTGGGTATAACACATGGCACACTGTCAAAGCTTAACCTATTGTTACTATAACAATCTACTAGGTTAATGTAGGTTGCTTCTCTTTCTTCCCCTCCATTTTTCTGCATTCTTTCGTATCTCAAGTTATCATTACGTATATGTATTGTTGCATTTGAACAATTGTATTGTTGATAATAAAGGTAAAGTACTGGTATTGTTTATTATCAATAGCACTATTTCTATTGGTATTCATATTGCTCCATTTTTAGTGTAATAATACTCATTGTCATTTCTGTATTTTTTTTAAAATTTTCGCTAACTGCTTATTTGCTATTACTTTTACCATCATATTTGTACATGTCGTATTTGCTGATGTTGCTCTGTTGTTGTTGTTGTTGTTGTTGTGTTTGCTGTTGTTGTTTTTGTCTCTCTGTCTAATCCCCCTCTTGTCCCCACAATTCCCCCCTCTGTCTTCCTTTTTCTCTCTTTCTATCCCCTCCTGCTCCGGCCCGGCTGCACCAAATGATAATATAAATACATTTAATAAAGTCAAAATACAAGTAAGGCAACAAGAGAAGTATCCTACACTTCTCTTTTGTAAAGTAAATCTGAACAGCCGATATGGGCATCTACATCTGCTATATGATTTGCCCGAGAAGCTGGACAGGACATTATTAAAAAAAAAAAAAAAAAAAATTTAAACAAACAAAGGCTCCTAATTTAGCTGCTGACATATGCAGTAACATATTGTGTAATTTTCCATTCTATTATTTTGTCAAAATAATTAAGGACAAGTGGTAGAAAATGAATTATTAATCTACTTGTTCATTTACTGTTAATATCTGCTTACGTTCTCTTTTAACACGTTCTATCTACACTTCTGTTAAAATGTAATAATCACTTATTCTTCTGTTGTTTAAAACTTTACATTAGTTTAGGATGATACCACAAATTTGTGTATCAATCCGATACCAAGTAGTTACAGGATCATACTTTGGTCATATTAAAAGTCCTCATGTGTCCAGGGACATACTTCCTGAGTTTATAAACATAATATAAATTTTAAAACAATGAAAGAATCGGTGCAGTACAGAATATGATTCATTAGTATCACGGTACTATACTAATACCGGTATACCGTACAACCCTAGTCCAATATGGCTCTTTCAATATTTTGGGTTGCCGACCCCTGATACAAAAAACAGGGCTACATTCTAGCAAACATTTTCTTTGAAAATCCAAATGATACCAAAAGTGGGGCGTATAAAAACCAAGGTATGTGTAACATTAATGTTATCACCTACTGCAAAAATCAATGCTGCTGAATTAATGAATGTACTTAACGGTGCAGCCACAACACGAATGAACTCGATGCAGAGTTGGAAAAAGAGTAGGAAGGACATAAAGCAAAGCACATGACTGGAGGATGGCCATGGGAAAGGAGGATGAGGAAAGAGGCAACAGGGAGGGGTTGAGAGAGAAGAGAAAAGGGTCCCAGCGGGGTGTTAAGGCAATGTAATGAAGCTGGTAATTGAGCAGAGGGCAGAGCTGGGAGAGACTGATCCATACGTTTGATTAATCAGCTCTTAGCTGTCACCACAAGCTATTGATCCAAGGCAAGGCCATCACAGGTGCAAACACATTGTCCGCGTACACACACGCATAATGTGTCTTTCGGGGAAGATGCACATTTCTCACCTCGCACCTTTATTGACTGGGGCTGTCAGCTTTAACATAAACTTACAGAAAATACAAACAGTCTTTTCTATGACCTTGGAATTCGCACTTCTCTGCGCATCCGTCCATCCATCCATCCATCATTTCCCAGTGCTGGTCTCACCGCTGTCCATCCATCTTGCACTATCAAGTCATCGATCAGTCACGTCTTGTTCATTGATCTGCTGCTGTGTTGCCGAGAAGGCTGATTGTAGCCAGATTTGTGTCCGCTAACCTTTAGTCCATCCTTCAATCTATCCATCACCTCTTCCATTTCTCCCTTCATTAAGCCTATTCAAGGCAGTCTTTGTGACTGGCTGACGCTCAGGAACACTATCCATCGATTCCTATTTTGAGTATTTTTGCTCTAATTGACATGTTGACGCATCAGTCCATGAATGTGATATTAAGCACAGGCGAGGGGATGAGAGGAGACAGCAGGTTAGAAGGCGCATGTTGCTTCTGCCAAACGACAGCATCGGAAAATTGTCAAGGCAACCGGCTGGTCGCCATGGCGATTGTATGACGGCACACTAGGTAGGTAAACAAGGATCCTGGTTGCCAAGGGCGACTGCTGGGATCCTCTGGTAAACAAAGAAATTGTGCCACCTTGACAGTACCCCTCCCCCAGGAGAAATCAATAAGCTTCACTCTCGCAAAATTGGCACATGAGAGCTGTAAGAGATGTGGTGTTTATTTGCCTTTTATAAAACATCCAGTGAAGCAGGGTATTGACATGTGCACTCATCTGGCAGCGACAATTGCTTTCAAAACAACAGGTTCAGGGAAGTGAGTCTCGAATGTTGAGAACCACTGATTTTTACTTTCACAAGCCAATGTCACACCGTAAAAGCTGGCATTTTGTTTCTGTTTTAGGGATGTAACGATAAACGGTAACAATCATAACCTGCTCAGTGGCCTTGTGGTTAGGCAGGGGTGTCAAACTCATTTTAGATGGGGGGCCACATGGAGAAAAATCTACTCCCAAGTGGACCGGACTGGTAAAATCCTGGCACGATAACTTAAAAATAAAGACAACTTCAGATTGTTTTCCTTTTTCAAAACTATAACAAGCACATAAAATACAGAACATATTTTTTAGGAGGCCCTGTTGCCTACCAATTTAACACAATGAGTCTTCTAGCCAATAAAAGTAGTGAACACTACAAGATTCTTTTGAAATTTGCTCAGAGAAGATGACAGAGGGGCTACCCCAAACAGTTCGCTTAGAGCAGGGGTCGGCAACCCAAAACGTTGAAAGAGCCATATCGGACCAAAAATACAAAAAAATAATCTGTCTGGAGCCGCAAAAAATTAAAAGCTGTATATAACGTAAATGTCTATATTAGTTATAATAGCCTACTATAAAAATGTCTATGTGTTGCATGCTGAAGCAAGTCTTTGTTGACAGAAATGTTTAAATGTAATTGTTATTCTACACATTTTTACTAAATTAGAAACTATATAGGTGAGATAACTCCTGGAAATTACTGGCTTTTAATGGCCAAAGGTATAGATGTGTGTGTCCAACTTAAAGGAAACTGTCTTCTTTTCATAGATTTATTACAATCTTTGGCACGCTAGGTAACGTTTGCTGTGGTCTGGAACAACATAGCACACAAACAACTATCTGAAATGCAGCCAATATTACATACAGATAGTGTGTCATGAGACATGCAAATGTAAATTAAATACACAGAGGACATAAATAAAGGAAATTAAATAAGCTAATATATAACTACAAATGAGGCATGGTGATGCAATATGTACATACAGCTAGCCTAAATAGCATGTTAGCATTGATTAGCTTGCAGTCATGCAGTGACCAAATATGCCTGATTAGCACTCCAACAAGTCAATAAGATCAACAAAGCTCACCTTTGTGCATTCACGCACAGCATAAAACTTTTGGTGGACAAAATGAGACAAAGAAGGTGTGGAAGATTTTACATGTAAACAAACTGTTGCGTCACAGTCCACACTATGGTGGGTTCAAGAACCGCCGAAATTAGTAGGACAAAACGATGTTCACCAAATACTCTCATCAGTGAAGCATACACACAAACATATTAAACAGTGGTAGTTCTAACATTTGGGGAGGTTTGTGTCATGTTTGTCCTCAAACAAAAAACATACTAAAACAAATGTTTTTTTTCCCACATCGTTTTCCATTTTCAATCCTTTTTAAAAAATTCTCCAGGGAGCCACTAGGGCAGAGCTAAAAAGCCGCGGGTTGCTGACCCCCGGCTTAGAGGATTCGGCTCAATCTTTTCACCAATTACCAAAGACAAAGTATTAAAAATGTCAATCTAATAGCTGCACAGGGACGGACAAAGCCAAAACATATGTATTAAGTTAGCTGGAGACTGTTGACACCCATCACATAATACCAATATTCCGTCATACATCTGAGCCAGTCGGACCTTGGCAGTCGGACCTTGGTACAATAATATTTATTAGCTTGCGTTGAATAAGGCTGTGTCAAGCAAAAAAAAATACTTCGGAACTCTACTCAAAATCTCTGTCCGGTTCTCCTCAGATAGAGCCACAAAGTGACTTAATCGAATTTAGAGACTCAGGGCGTAAAACAAAAATGTGGTTATAAATAGGTGTAGTCGACCCTTTTAAGGTTGGAAGCGGTGTCAGAAACACATCTAAAACTGTATCAGTCGGTAAATCTGGAAACCTAGGGAATGTGTTACGTACAAAACTGCAGATCTGGAGATATCCTTCTACACTAAGGTTATCCAGGGTAAATCCCACCTAACCCTATCCTTGTCCACACACACACAATGGTCGTTTAAGACCCCCTCCCCCCCTCCGTCCGCCGGCCAATAACTGATACAGTCTGCTTTGCCAGTCCAAAAGCATTTGCAGTCTTCCGTAGTCTTCCCTCGACGGCCATGTACTACAAAGCACAGGCTACCTTTTTTATCACATTCACAGGAGCCCGCATTCTCGTTGTCTCTCCTTCGACAAATGGACGAAGTTTAGCGGTAAATAGAATCACAGCTGAACTGGATATTCGAAAGTTTTCTTTCCGCCTGAGAAGTGTTGTATCCAAAATAGCTGCAATCACTTTCTCTTAAGGTATTCATGTGTGATTTCCACAAGCGTCTGTACAGACGGAAGGAGGAACACGGGCATGTCTGGATGACTCGCCTCCATATTTCCAGTGGTTAGCTCCGAGTTACAAAACCGCTTTATTATGAAGCTGGCTGAGGCGCGTTCTTTCTGACGTCACTTCTAGCATCACTTCCTCTCTGAACTCAGTTTGTAAGCGATCAATGAGTCCATACAAAGCTAAGAGCCGGAGATTCAAGAAATACACTGCGCACTTACCCGTGTAAAAAATTATCCAAGGAGGGGGACCTTAAACGATGGTTGAGTGTGGCCGAAACGGGGCTTAGGCTAAATAATTATTTGTTTAATGAGTTATCTGGTTTAATGTAGACAGGGTCTAAGAAAGTGTAGATTAGGGAGTGAAAATGTATCACAAAGTTGCTGTAAACAGACAAAAGTGTTAGTATTACCATTTTAAATTAAAATTATCGAAAAACCGAGATTCGTAATTGCCCTTTGATAAACTCACGGACATACTGGCACCAGCTCGCTATCTTAAATGCTAACATGAAAACAAGAGACAGCAACGTCTTTATCCATTAAGAAGCAACATACCTTCATATAAACTTCTATAATCACATTGCTGTCTGAGCAACTGAGATATTTAATTGTGCACATTGAACCTACGAGATGTGCTCTCTTAGAACAGAGTGATCGTTCTATACTCAGATGAATACGAGTCGGAGGTTGTTTTATGGTGCGTTCAAGGACCACTGAACAGAGTAGGACGCCACAACGCCAACCATAAATAAGAACACAAATAATATGCACTTTTCATTTAAATACATCTTAAAGTGCTACAGTACAAACCGATGTTTTAAACAATAAAAGCTGAGGCATTAAAACAGATTAAATACTAAGTGTGTCGCTCGGGTCGCATGGCGGCGATAATTTGGCGTGTTCCTACATGTAGAAAGCTAAAAATGTATTAAATGGTTTGAATAAACAAAAGACGAGTGCTGCTTGGAAGGGCACCGAAGCATAGGGAAGGCTATGCAAAACAAAACAAAAACTTACAAAACAACAAAACGGAACGCTCGAGCTCAGCAAAGACTTACGTGCACGTGACCACATGAATAAACATTCGAAAATTGGCCACCACTCCACTTAAATAGTCCTGAATGTCAATAGGATATAAATAGTCCTGAATGTCAATAGGATAATGGGGTGTGAAGCAGCGCCCAAAGGCAGGAGTCAAGTCGCTGCAAGGAAACAAAAAAACGGAAGTGCCACAAAAATAAAAGCACAAGACAGGAACTAACACTCAACACAAAATGCCAAGAAACTCAGAATACTGCATGACCTGGTGTCACAGATCATGTCACTAAGACTGAAACACTATCAGAGAAGCATAAGTCTATAACAGGGGTCGGGAACCTTTTTGGCTGAGAGAGCCATGAAAGCCAAATATTATAAAATGTATTTCCGTGAGAGCCATATAATATTTTTTAATACTGAATACAACTAGATGCGTGCATTTTTAAGTAAGACCAACATTTTTAGAGTATAATAAGTCTCTTATTCTTTTTAATAACATTGTTATTCTGAAGCAAACCAATAGTGAATAAAATAGCTCCATTAATGCGACTTCTTGAACAGGTGCGGTAGAAAACGGATGGATGGATTAAAATGCATGAGAATGTTTTATATTTTGAACGTTATTTTTAACACTGTGATTACCAGCTGAATTATTCATTACTTATCGTGTTAAGCAATGTCAGCTAAGATTTATCTGAGAGCCAGATGCAGTCATCAAAAGAGCCACATCTGGCTCTAGAGCCATAGGTTCCCTACCCCTGGTCTATAACAATCTACAAGGTAACTATAACAATCTACAAGGTTAATACAGTTCGCTTCTCCTTCTTCCCCTCCATTTATCTGCTTTCTTTTGTATTTTAAGTTATCAGTACATATATGTATTGTTGCATTTAAAACAATTGTATTGTTGATAATAGAGGTAATTATTGTTATTACTCATTATCAATAGCGCTATTTCTATTGGTATTTGTATTGCTCCATTTGTAGTGTAATAATGTTCATTGTCATTTCTGTATTATTAATATTTACTTCACTAACTGCTTCTTTGCTATCACTTTTAACATCATATTTGTACATATCCTATTTGCTGATGTTCTGTTGTTGTTATTGTTGTGTTTGCTGTTGTTGTCTCTCTGTCTTATCCCCCTCTTGTCTCCGCAATTTCCCCCTCTGTCTTCCTTTTTTTTTCTCTCTTTCCATCCCCTCCTGCTCCGGCCCGGCTGCACAAAATAATAATATAAATCCATTTAATAAAGTCAAATACAAATAAGGCAACAATAGAAGTATCCCCCTTTTCTTTTGTAAAGTAAATCTGTACAGCCGATATGGGCATCTACATCAATAATATAATTTGCCTGAGTAGCTGGACAGGACAAAAAACAAAAACAAAAAAATCAGTGAAGCATAAGCAACACAAAACATGTAAAATAATGTAGTGTGTTTTCTAACACTGTGTCTATTTATTTTTAGTTAATAATTAAAAAAAAAAACTTGTTAAAAAGATTTCAGTGTGTGTACAAGTAATTTTTGAGCACATTCAACAATACGGCGAGAATAATGACAACTGTGATCATTTTGGCCACAATAACCGTGATATAAAAGGTTCATAATTTTACATCCCTACTCTGTATAAATGTCACTGACACTGAATGACACGGAGGAAATCGACTCTGCAGTTTTGTGCTTTCAGAGGTACAGTCGTGGTCAAAAGTTTACATACACTTGTAAAGAACATAATGTCATGGCTGTGTTGAGTTTCCAATAATTTCTACAAATCTTATTTTTTTGTGATAGAGTGATTGGAGCACATACTTGTTGGTCACAAAAAACATTCATGAAGTTTGGTTCTTTTATGAATTTATTATGGGTCTACTGAAAATGTGACCAAATCTGCTGGGTCAAAAGTATACATACAGCAATGTTAATATTTGCTTGCATGTCCCTTGGCAAGTTTCACTGCAATAAGGCGCTTTTGGTAGCCATCCACAAGTTTCTCCTTTATTTTTGACCACTCCTCTTGACTAAATTGGTGCAGTTGAGCTAAATTTGTTGGTTTTCTGACATGGACTTGTTTCTCAGCATTGTCCACACGTTTTAAGTCAGGACATTAGGAAGGCCATTCTAAAACATTAATTCTGGCCTGATTTAGGCAAGGCAAGGCAACTTTATTTGTATAGCGCTTTTCATACACAAGGCAGACTCAAAGTGCTTCACAGACAACAAAGTGAAATGAAAGAAAATAAAAGCAAAATTAAAATGCAAACAATAAAAATAAAAACAGTGCGGACGTTAAAAATTAAAAGATTAAAAGATTTAGCTGAAAGCTAAGGTGAACATAAAACTTTTCAGTCTAGTTTTAAAAGTAGTCAGAGTTGGGGAAAGTCTGACATCTTCAGGAAGTTTATTCCAGCTATTTGTTGCATAGTGACTGAATGATGCGCTCCCTTGATTTGAGTTTACTCTGGGACCGCTAACAGATTGGTCTCAGAAGATCTTAGTGATCTAGAGGGCTTATATAGTGGGAGCATATCAGTAATATACTTCGGCCCTGGACCATGTAGTGATTTATATGTGAGCAGGAGGATTTTGAAATCAATTCTCTGATGTACAGGGAGCCAAAGTAAGGATTTAAGAATTGGTGTAATGTGCTCACATTTTTTAGCCATTCCTTTACCACTTTTGACGTGTGTTTGGGGTCATTGTCCTGTTGGAACACCCAACTGCGCCCAAGACCCAACCTCCGGGCTGATGATTTTAGGTTGTCCTGAAGAATTTGGAGGTAATCCTCCTTTTTCATTGTCCCATTTACTCTCTGTAAAGCACCAGTTCCATTGGCAGCAAAACAGGCCCAGAGCATAACACTACCACCACCATGCTTGACGGTAAAAATGGTTTTCCTACCGTTGTTTCATCTGACATCACACGGACAAAGATAAGACCTTCTGGAAGAAAGTTCTGTGGTCAGATGAAACAAAAATGGAGCTGTTTGTCAAGAGGAGTGGTCAATAATTCAACCAGAAGCTTGACAGAAGCTTGTGGATGGCTATCAAAAGCGCCGTATTGCAGTGAAACTTGCCAAGGGACATGTAAGCAAATATTAACATTGCTGTATGTATACTTTTGACCCAGCAGATTTGGTCACATTTTCAGTAGACCCATAATAAATTCATAAAAGAACCAAACTTCATGAATGTTTTTTGTGACCAACAAGTATGTGCTCCAATCACTCTATCACAAAAAATAAGAGTTGTAGAAATTATTGGAAACTCAAGACAGCAATGACATTATGTTCTTTACTTTTGATCACGACTGTAGGTATAAGGAAGAGTAGGAGCCGTAACAGAGGCAGACAGGCCTGTGTCAAAGGGAATAGCTTGAGTCGGAGGAACACAATCAATTGTCACTGTCCGACTAGTAATTATCGCTAATGATCTGACTGCAGGACGCCACGTCGCTGTGGGAAACGCGTGCACAGTCAACTGGATTAAAAGCGGGACACTTCTACCGTCCTGCTATGAAGAAAAAAAACCACAAGTATTTCCTACGTCACAGTAAACACTGCACTGACGTCACACATCTAATTTTCTGATTGTGCAGTTTTGAAAGTGCACACAGTTACAATATCCTGCAACGCTTGGTTCTACAATATAAAAAAGGCACAGCAACACACACACAAAAAAATGGATGTGGTAATTTAGTGGGGTCTTTGTTCCAGCTCTGATACTAGCGACAGAGAATTCCTTTTACTGACTTGAGTTCTGATGAGACACTCACTGGCGTCGTAATCGAGTAATAGAATTACTAGTCACTCGGCACAGAGCGCATGCGCAGAAACTCGTCAGTGAAACTTAGGTCATGGTCGAGCACCCGTGAGTCAGCTACTGAGCCAGTGAGTCGTTGGTTTTGTCTCAGCTGTGACGCAAATCTGGCGAGAATAAGAAAGGAGAGTTGATTTGAGGCAAAGACCAGATTTGTATTGCTTTTTTCCCCCCACAGGGGGTTAATATAGTTCCAGGGGTCTGCAACCCTTGGCTATGGAACCCTAGCTTTCTTTGAGTTTGAAACAAAATGTCTGTTTAATTTTAGTGATAAATTAAAACAGAATACAATGATTTGCAAATCCTTTTCAACTTATATTCAATTGAATACACTGCAAAGACAAGATATTTCTGGACTATAGGCAGTCCAGTCTAGTACCCGCATACTTTTACTACGAAGCCACGCTGTGGTAACACGTGGCTTGGCATTGTCTTGCTGAAATAAGCAGGGGCGTCCACGATAACGTTGCTTGGATGGCAACATATGTTGCTCCAAAACCTGTATGTACCTTTCAGCATTAATGGTGCCTTCACAAATGTGTAAGTTACCCATGCCTTGGGCACTGATACACCCCCATACCATCACAGATTCTGGCTTTTGATCTTTGCACCTATAACAATACCGATGGTTCTTTTCCTCTTTGTTCTGGAGGACACTACGTCCACAGTTTCCAAAAACAATTTGAAATATGGACTCGTAAGACCACAGAACACTTTTCCACTTTGCATCAGTCCATCTTAGATGAGCTCAGGCCCAGCGAAGCCGGCGGCGTTTCTGGGTGTTGTTGATAAATGGCTTTCGCTTTGCATAGTAGAGTTTTAACTTGCACTTACAGATGTAGCGACCAACTGTAGTTACTGACAGTGGTTTTCTAAAGTGTTCCTGAGCCCATGTGGTGATATCCTTTGCACACTGATGTCGCTTTTTGATGCAGTACCGCCTGAGGGATCGAAGGTCATGGGCTTAGCCGCAGTGATTTCTCCAGATTCTCTGAACCTTTTGATGATATTACAGACCGTAGATGGTGAAATCCCTAAATTCCTTGCAATAGCTCATTGAGAAATGTTGTTCTTAAACTGTTGGACAATTTGCTCACGCATTTGTTGACAAAGTGGTGACCCTCACCCCATCCTTGTTTGTGAATGACTGAGCATTTCATGGAAGCTGCTTTTATACCCAATCATGGCACCCACCTGTTCCCAATTAGCCTGTTCACGTGGGATGTTCCAAATAAGTGTTTGATGAGCATTCCTCAACTTTATCAGTATTTATTGCCACCTTTCCCAACTTCTTTGTCACGTGTTGCTGGCATCAAATTCTAAAGTTAATGATTATTTGCACAAAAAAAAATGTTTATCAGTTTGAACATCAAATATGTTGTCTTTGTAGCATATTCAACTGAATATGGGTTGAAAATGATTTGCAAATCATTGTATTCCGCTTATATTTACATTTAACACAATTTCCAAACTCATATGGAAACGGGTTTGTAGTTGAACAGCCCTGCACTACTATTTCCTAACTTCACCTTACCTTTCCCCTGTCGATACAAAAGAGCAACCTGAACTGTGATAGGGGCCAATGAAGGTTGGTGAAAATTTATGAATAGAAGGTTAGAAAAAAGAAAAAAAAAGTATGCATGTGGATTGAAGAGTGCACAATTTATAGCGTAGTCGAGTCATTAGAATTCCCTTGAGGCGGAGAGGAAAATGCAAATAAAGTACAGACACACTGTGAATCTGTCTTTCCTTTCCATAACGGCGCACACGTGAACAGTCCCACGCTCCTTTCAAGTCAGATTACCCTCCCATTACTCACGTTCCAATTAGGACTTCATTAACAGTAACCATCTGCATACTGTAGTGTGCTTTTGATGCTGCATGCTAAGTGCGAGCTGCATCTGCGAGGCAAGAGCCTTGCTACAGTATGCCAACAGTGCTGTGTGGATGCATGAGATGTGTGATATATGACGGCCACTCAAGAGCTGGCACGCACACGCACGTGGCCGAGGCATGCATGCAAACATCATATCTCATTTGTATGCGGCGCTGCCGTCGTAAATGTACACCATTTGCAGGACACTTTTCCTTAGTCGGAGAAGCCATCCCCTTTCTTTTTTCCCCTTTGCACACATAGAAACACATACTCCACACATACAGTTAATCTTACTCCCGGCAGTAATGCAGAGAGGATTGTGCCAGGATTAAGGGATATTAAATCCCTGGATTATCCAATCAAATCGCATTCTACACCCTCCCCCCACCACCAAACCAGAAGAGGAGGGGGGTAGTGTCTCGTGTGTGTTTGTACAGTGTGAGCTATTTGGAACACGGATTAAATTACGGTGTTACATCGGTGCCATCATTTACATATTTGCATTCATTGTGTTTTGCTATGAAAACACTGGAGGGCAATATTACCCTAAAAAAAGAGGATGAAACTGATTACTACAGTGCACAGCGTGATAACACACACAATTATTTTTGTGCACTCCAACCCCCCTTTTTAATATTCTCTCTCCTACACACACACACACACACGCACACACACACACACACACACACACACACACACGCACACACACACTCTCTCTTGTATTTGTTACCTTCTTGAGACCTCCGAAAAATGCCTACCTCATTAGGACCACCCTTTCTCGATATATAAAGATTTGTATTTACAACATTAATAATATATACATACTACGCAAATACAAAAAAGCTTATTGTGAAAAATGAGTTGGAATTTCACAAGAAAAAGGTCAAAATTTCACAAGAAAAAAACGTAGAATTTTGGCAGTATCATAATAAGTCGTAATTTTACACGACGCAAGTCAAAATTTTACAAGAAAAACTGAACATTTGTGCAATATTATGATAAAAGTCGTAATTTTACTCAATAACAGTCGCAGTTTTACAAGAGAAAGCTTCAAATTTTGGCAATTTTATGAAAAGCGTCGTAATTTTACTCGACAAAAGTCACAATTTTATAATAAAACTTAAAAATGTTGGCAATATTATTACAATAATCTGAATTTTACTTAGCAAAATTATGACAAGTCGTAATTTTACTCGAAAAATGTCACTATTCAACAAGAACAACAAAAAAAATGGGCAATATTGTGATAAAAGTCTGAATTTTATATGACAAATGTCACCATTTTGCATTAAAAAGTAATAATTTTTACATAAAGAAGTAATAATTTTATGGGGAAATATTGCAATATTACAGAAACAAAGAATATGAGAAATTGTTCCCAATTTTATTAGAAAAAGTCGACACATTGTGAGAAAAAGACTGCTTTTAGTCATTTCTTTTTTGAATGTTTTGTTTGTAATTGGTTTTTAATCTTCATTAATTACTTCAAGTTATTACAGTATGTCTCTATATACATATTTATTTTCATTTTGTATGGATTTTGGCCAAAGGGGGCGCATTTCAATTTCTTCCACACACTTGTTATTGCATATGTTGGCCAGAGGGGGAGCACTTCAAATTTTTACACACACTTGTTGTTTCATATGTTGGCCAGAGGGGGAGCACTTTTAAAACCGACACAGTCAATTTAAAAAATCCCTCCTTTTTGGGACCACCCTTGTTTTGATAGATTTCATCACCAGGGGTGAAAATGAGACATTCTCTATTAGATGCAATGGTTTTCCGTATTGGGACCATGATTTATGTCCTAACTTGTTCACCGGTCCTCATATGGAAGGTACTTTTCCTTGTTGATGTCTCAAGAAGGGTAGAAATACAAGAACACACACACACACACACACACACACACACACACACACACACACACACACACACACACACACACACACACACACACACACACACACACACACTTTTTCTAATGTCCATTTTCCGGAGTGCATAAGAAAGTATTTTTACCCTGGATTATTTGTCTTTAATAATCCCTGCACACTGCTGGTATCCATGAATTCTCCCTCCCTTTTCCAGCCATTTTCTTCTCTCTATTTCTGCATCACAATTACCCCCTGTTCTACTCTCATTTCCTCGCCATGATTGCGAGCGTGCCTAGCAGCCATACAAATTCATTATGAGGAGACAAGCAAATCGGACTAAAACTCACACTAATGTTTCGTGCGCATGTTTGCGTCACGAGGATTGTACGCTGTGACCATATTTATGTTCAATCCCTTTGTCATCCATGGTCTACATCGCCCCATCCTTTGTATAGCTCTTTATAGGGCAAGGAACCATATTCAAACTTCAAATCAAATCAAACTGTATTTATAAAGCGCTTAACATGCATAAAACCAAGCAGAGCAATGTGCTTTACAGACATAAAAACAATTCCCCGATGACCCACCTCGTGCCATTCCACCAACACAACACAACACACAAATGCATGACCGAGTACAGAGGAGCCAGGTGAGAAAACACTATCACAGCCACAGACCACAGCCATTAAATCCCAGATGCAGAGGGGTCCCTTTAAGGAACTTTGGGAAACTTAAACCACATAAATCACTGTAAGGCAGTACTGTAGAACCATGAAATTGTGCCTGATGGATTAGAACTATAATACCGTATTTTCCAGACTATAGAGCGCACCGGTATATTAACCGCATCCACTAAATTTTTTGGGGAAAAAAAGTTTTTACATGCATTAGTAGCAGATATATACATTGCGAAATGAGTTATTAACACAGAAAGATTCTGTAAATGTTTATTTACATACCTGAATTGTTTCCAAACGATGTCTGTAACACGGTAGATCAAACAAAACAGAAGTCTTTGCCATGGACCCACTAGCTGTGTAAGCTAGCTCTCCAATCAGCTAAACAGAGTCAATAACTCCACGGTGACATTTTGGTGAATTTACGTCAAGACGTGACCGTGGAGTTATTGAGTCTGTTTTGCTGATTGGAGAGCTGGCTTCCGCAGCTGGTGGCTCCGTGACGATGACTTCAGTTTTGTTTGATCAGCCGTTTTACTGCCGTGTTACAGACACCGTTTGGAAACAATTAGGGTATGTAAATAAACATTTACAGAATCTTACTGTGTAAATAAGTCATTTCACAACATATATATCTGCGACTCATAGTTCGGTGCGGCTAAAATAGGGGGAACATTTTTTTTTCTTCTAATATCCTGGTGCGCTCTACACTCGGAAAAATACGTTACTTATTATTTGCACAACATTGGTAAAAGTTTTATCTAAAGTTCTAACAGGCTCTATTTTAGTATGACATTTTCCTGCGATTTTCACTTATTTTTTGCACTGACGTATGCATTGATTTGATCACTGGCCGTATGTCGTTTATAGTAAAAGAGCTTGTACGGTCAAAATAATTTGCATAATTAATCTAAGCGTGTTAATGATTAATGTGATATTTTTTGTGATTAATCACACGAGTTAACCCATTAACTTTGACAGCCCTAATATATTTTTCCGGGGTATATTCCAAAAAGGGTTTTAATGAGTGGGATGTTATACAAACCCACAAAACAAAAAAACAAAAACAAAAGTGTAATAAAAAACATTTTGTTTACAAGTTTCTAACAAATAATTTGTAAATTAATGATGGCAAGGCATTTTTTGCACTGTGGTGCAAAAGATAGATGAAAATATGATTGCCTATTTATTTATATTATATTTGTTCAGTATCTAATGCATTGAAATGTATTATGTTTGCAGATTATACAAATGTATATTGTTCAGGAGAAGACTTGAAGGAAGTGTTGAGGATAATAGAGGTTGAGTTGCTTCAGCTAAAAAATGGTTTGATATTAATAAGTTATTAAATGATAAGAAAACTAAATTTATGGTGTTTAGTGGTGCAAGGACTAAATGTGAAGCAAAAATGTAAATTAAATCAAGTGGAAAATGATAGAGTATATGAAACTAAGTTCTTGGGCATAATAATTGATCATAAATTATGTTGGAAACTGCAGATAGAATATACAGTATAAAGGGAAAAATATCCAAATCCATTCCTATTCTTTATAAAGTAAGACACATGCTGAATAATAAATGTCTGCATATGTTATAATACTCTTTTATTTTTCCATATCTAACATATTGTGTTGAAGTTTGGGGAAATGTTTATAAAAAGAAAACATAGTCCCAATAATTAAACTTCAAAAAAGGGTCATTAGAATAATACACAAAGCGTGTTACTATGAACATACCAATCCATTATTCATAAGTTCTAATAGGTTAAAAATTTTAAATAGTGTTTTTAAAAACAATGGAAATTATGTTTCGAGTAAAGAACAACAGCATTCCAGCTTGTATTCTTAGGTTATTTAAATTAAGAGGAGAAAACTACAATTCACGGGGTATATTCATTTTTGAAATATGTAAAGTAAGAATGAATATAAAATACAAATGTATTTCAGTTTTAGGAGTTAAATGGTGGAAAAAGCTCAGTGATGAGTTGAAGACATGTAGTTCTTTGTTAGGGTTTAAGAAAGCCTTGAAAAGTGAATTAATGGAAAATTATAAAATATAGCAACGATTACTTTCATCCCATTGATTTTTTGAACGTTGATGTTCCAGGCAATCTCATTTTCAGTGAATGTATAGGATAGGCAAATATAAGTCTTGGATTCAGCCTATTCCTTTTTCGGTCAGTCTTTTTCTTTTTGTGTGTCTATGTTTATGATTGTTAATATGTGTAATCTGTGCTGTTAAATTGATCACACAAAATGGTTGATTATATCAGTGTTTTTCAACCACTGTGCCTGAGATACAGTCTGGTGTGCCGTGGGAGATTATCTAATTTCACCTATTTGGGTTAGAAATATTTTTTGTAAACCAGTTATTAAAGACTGCAAATGATGTGTTGTTGTTGAGTGTTGGTGCTGTCTAGAGCTTGGCAGAGTAACGGTGTAATACTCTTCCATATCAATAGGTGGCAGCAGGTAGCTAATTGCTTTGTAGATGTCGGAAACAGCGGGAGGCAGTGTGCAGGTAAAAAGGTGTGTAATGCTTAAACCAAAAATTTAAAAAAAGGTGAGTGCCCCTAAAAAAAGGCATTGAAGCTTAGGGAAGGCTATGCAGAACGAAACTAAAACTGAACTGGCTACAAAGTAAAAAACAGAATGCTGGACGACAGCAAAGACTTACTGTGGAGCAAAGACAGCGTTCACAATGTACATCCGAACAGGACATGACAATCAACAATGTCCCCCACAAAGAAGGATAAAAACAACTGAAATATTCTTGATTGCTAAAACAAAGTAGATGCGGGAAATATCGCTCAAAGGAAGACATGAAACTGCTACAGGAAAATACCAAAAAAAGAGAAAAAGCCACCAAAATAGGAGCGCAAGACAAGAACTAAGACACTACACACAGGAAAACAGCAAAAAACAAGTCCAAATAAGTCAGGGCGTGACGTGACAGGTTGTGACAGTACACCTACTTTGAGACAAGAGCTATAGTGATGCATGCTTGGTTATGGTTTAAAGTCATATCCAACAGTTGCGACAACGACTTTTTACTGTCAACTGAGTTTCGTTTTTTAACGATTTCTGCTGGTGGTGTGCCTCCGTATTTTTTCAACGCAAAAAATGTGCCTCGGCTCAAAAAAGGTTGAAAAACACTGGATTATATGACCGAAATAAACTCATTTCATTCATTCAAATGTACTTCATTATCTTAGATGTTTTGTAAAGGCGCCAGCTTTTGAATAAATGGTCTAAAGCACAGGAACAAAAATATTACAGATATGAAAATACAATATTGTGAAATTCCTTCCCGTCATTGTGTGATTTAAGATGTGTGATTGCAGACGTGGCGATGTAGCGACATAGCGTGCGACACAGATGAAATATTCTGTGTGCGCTGGTACTGTTTACATGGCTCATTCACAGCTGGAGGAGCGAGCCAAGGTAGAGCAGCTCTCAGCTCTGCCCCTCCTCTCCCCACATCCTCATCACATTTGGCTTTGCATCCCCCGGGTTACCTAGCAACCTGGCATCTCGCTCAGCCCCGTCGCATGGCAACCACAACCCGCTACCACAATATAGCCTCCTGAACGGCCCATCCCCCCCCCTCCTTCTCCTCATACTCTGATCCCTTCTGTCCTTTTCCTTCCATTCGTCACACCTGAGAAGTACGCCACTGCACTCCATTCTTCATCTGGCAGTTAACCCTTCATCAGTCTCTACGAGAGCATGCCCACGTCCCCTTCACTCCCCCGCTATCCGTCTCTTTTCACGTCAGCCTCCGTTATAATGGCATGAAGCCATGCATAAATCAGAACTAACTACCATGTTGATTTGTATAATATGACGTTGTTTTTTTGTTGTTTTATTTTTTTTATATCACAGCCCACTGACAGCATTCTGCCTGCAGCGAGCGGAGCACTCAGTGAAATTTGATCCTTTGGACTTAGTCTCGCATAATCCAAGAGGACTATAGCGGATAAATGTTAGACCTATGCACTTGGATCTTCTTTCTATTTTAGGGAGTTTAAGTCCTTTGGGAAATGAGCTGGAGAATTAAAAAGGCAGCTCAAATCCATAAAAATTAATGATTGCGAAAAAAAGAAGAAGAAAAAACCTCTACTGAATGAGATTACGACATTCAGGACAAAACCAGTGACACATTTGGTCAGTTTATCACAAATGTACAAAATATATTCATCATTAAAATACTTGGAATATTAACAATTACAGATTTTTTTATCATTAAAGGAATAATTATGATATCGTATAAAACAGTGTTTCTTAACCATATTGTTAAAAAGTATCTGTTTCTCAGCTGTGGTCTGTATGGGCCGAAGCAGTACTCAGTTGCAATACACTTTTCCACCACTTGTGGCAGTAATGAAAATATCAAACAAACAGAAGAAGTCTGGGGCTAAAGTCAGAGAAAGTTTCTTAAGCACTAAAATTATGACTAAAGTGGTCAAGCTCTCTTTTCATTTGCACTTTTCAGTTTCAGTTTATTTCGAACTTGCATACAATACAATGTAATTGATCACATATTTCCAGTTGTTTCATTACAGGACGTCCGAAAAATTGTAGGAAGAAGCTGAGTTTATTTAATCTTACCCATTTTCATACCTTAGCAATTTCATCCTATTTCCTTGTTCTCTGTAACATAACAGTGAACAAATAAATAATAAATAAATGATATACGATAGTAAGTAAAGAAATATTAAATACATAAATAATATTTGTCTCAATTAATGAATTAATCTTAATTTTATAGACAGTTTATTTAAACATATATATTAATTATATGTATTAATTTAGTTGAATGTATTTATTTTAGCACTGTATAATTCTATCTAAATTAATTTTTCATTAGTTTTTATGAGTCCCTTCTTTTGCGATTGGTATTTATTTTTGTAACTAGCCTGATTTAAGCCTTGATAATAATATTTGTGATTAACACATGCTTTCATATAGTTTGACATGGTCTAGCCTATTAAACTGTGAGTAGGTTAGATATAATTATTTAATATGATGAAAATCAAGAGTAAGATTACTAATTCAGTGTGACTAGTTGAGTGGCCTCTCTGTAGTGGAAATGATGGGCTTCGAGGTCAAAAAGGTTAAGAACCCCTGCTATAGAGTATATTTCAGCCCTGTAACCTTTACACCAGGGGTGTCAAACTTGTTTTCATTGAGGGCCACATCGCAGTTATGGTTGCCTTCAGAGGGCCGATTTTAACAATGAGTAATATATGAATATACATGTATACATATATATATATATATATAATACATTAACAATATATTTTTTTACATAAGCTGCAAAAAAAATATTACAATTTTACTTCAAAAACTGGCAGCTCAGTCACCAGAATTTTACAGTAAAAGCAGTGGGATTTTTACAGCATATAAAAAAATGGAATAAATGGAATGGAATGGAGAAACAACACCACTGTTTTTAGCGGTAAAATTCAAGCAACAGAGCTGCCAGTTTAGTTGTTTTTTTTAAAGTAATAAATCTTCTTGTTTTAATGTTTTTATTTTTATTTTTTTTATTTTTTAGTGTCTTACAGTATATGGAAAAAAAAACAGTACCAAAGTTGATTGTACGGTAAAAAAAACAAAATTTAACCGTAAAAGCTATTGTCAATTTTACAGTCTGCAATTTGATTGATAACTTGTTTTGAAATCATAAGTCAAGCCGATATTTAAGTACAGTATTTATCTTTATTTTAACAAAAAATATTTTTGTAATACATGATAATATAATATTTTGATTTTGATAATAGTGAATTTTAAAACATATGCAATTGCATGCGGTACATGATTTTTGATGTCAAAAGGGAAAGAACAAATATATTTAGTAAGAAAAGATTAAGCATTTTTTAAACGCATATTATTTCCAGGCTTTTGCGGGCCTCATACAATAATGTGGCGGGCCAGCTTTGATTTAAACCTGTGCTTTACACTGATGCATTGAGGGCGCTAACTTTTCAACGTGTAGTGATTAGGATATTTAATCGCGATTAATCACATTTTGGTCATAACTTGAATATAATCTGCTCAGTGGCCTAGTGGTTTAGAGTGTCCGCCCTGAGATCGGTAGGTTGTGAGTTCAAACCCCGGCCGAGTCATACCAAAGACTATAAAAATGGGACCCAATTCTTCCCTGCTTGGCACTCAGCATCAAGGGTTGGAATTGAGGGTTAAATCACCGAAAATTATTCCCGGGCGCGGCCACCGTTGCTGCCCACTGCTCCCCTCACCTCCCAGGGGGTGAACAAGGGTGATGGGTCAAATACAGAGAATAATTTCACCACACCTAGTGTGTGTGTGTGACTATCATTGGTACTTTAACTTAATAATCGCAGCTAATAGCAGTGTATCTTAGACACATTTTCATCTTTTAATACCATCCTCATAGAACTGGACAATTTGTTTGATTAATGCAAATGTTTGTTTAATAAACATTATGCTTTTTTTAAACAGCTCACCATAAAATGGACACAAACACTATGGCTGTCAACAAAGGCGGATGCTCCCCTTCCTCGTCCCCTATCTCTCCTACTTTTGCTTCTCTGTCTCGTCTTGTCTTAACTTTCTTGAATCACCTTTTTGCACCGCTTTCCAAAATGTAAACAATGGAATTGATCAACTTGCCTCTCAACAAAATGGACAACATCTGTTCATTGAGAAGCTCGGTTGTTGTTGGGCACAATGGATTGTTGGGAGAAGTGGCGTGTTGTGAGCCTGGCGATTCTTTTAGTCAAGGACGTTGAAGGCATCTACCTATTCGGAATCATGATAACAGGACATCTGCTGATTGGAGTAAGCGCTGCTCTGGTGCATATCGACACATTCGGAAGATGCTGGCAGCCATTCAAGGTACCCTAAAGCTACCACAAACGATTGAAGAATGGGCAAAGCTGTGGTTTGTGGTTTCTGAACTAAATCATCTTGGAGAAGCTGTCTGCTCTGCAAAGGCAGAGTTATGATCAATTTGAAGACCAAGAATGGACAATTAGAGTGAAACGTTTTTACTTTTGTTTTGGCTAATCTGGATTTCGGTGCTATGAAACTACCCCAGACAACAGCGCAGCGAAGAAGCTCAAAATTAATTGTCCGTGTGTTGAAACACACACATTCTTGTATTTGTTACCTTCTTGAGACCTCAGAAAAATGCCTACCTCTTTAGGACCACACTTTCTAGATATATAAAGATTTGTATTTACAACATTAATAATATATACATGCTACGTAAATATAAAAAGTCTCTGTATACATATTTATTTTACAAAAGGTCCACTTAGGAGTTTTTAGGGAAACTGTCACCATCAAAGCATGACTTTGCACGTTTAGACAGGACAGCGAGGCAGCAATGTGACACGGCGGAATCTGAGGTGAGCGCCAAACGTTGGGGAAACCCTCCACACAAACATGAGACGCCTTCAACGGGGGCCTACGACGCGCGGTCCTAAAGACGGTAGCGTTCACTCCTAAGCTCAAGGGGTCCCCGTCCCAAATGATCAAATATCGGCCCCATATTTTTTTATATTAATTTTGGCCTAAGGGGTCGCATTTCAATTTCTTCCACACACTTGTTATTACATATGTTGGCCAGAGGGGGAGCACTTCAAATTTTTACACTCACTTGTTATTTCATATGTTGACCAGAGGGGGAGAACTTTTAAAAGCGACACACAGTCAATTTTAAAAAATCCCTTCTTTTTGGGACCACCCTAGTTTTGATAGATTTCCCCACCAGGGGTGCAAATGAGACATTCTTTATTAGATGCAATGGTTTTCCGTATTGGGACCATGATTTATGTCTTAACTTGTCTTCATATGGAAGATACTTTTCCTTGTTGATGTCCCAATAAGGGCAGAAATACACTAACACTCACACTCACACACACACACACACACTACAAACCCCACTCCAACGCAACTTCGGGCCCAATGCTACGTTGCTTGAGATTTTTTCTTGGCCTCAAACTGAGTCTACTAAGTCTAATAATGTTCACTCAATGAACAATCCGAATCAGAAATCATTGCTGGACATCTGGATTTCGTTTTCATTCCGCGAGCTCATCTTGATGAAAAAGTGGAGCATTTTTTTCCCCATTCTCGTCTTTTTCAGCACTATCTTTGTTCTTTTTACTGTACATTTTCTTGTGTTTATACTTGCTCTCTGGTGCTCCACAGAGCCTGACTGACGTGTTGTCAGGGTAACGGCCCGCTGCGTGTGAGAGGAAAAAAAAAACCTGTCAGTGCAGGCGGGAACAGCGCGCTTGCATCCAGATTCAACACAACTTTCCACAGTGCTGGCCGACGGTCACGCATGACGCGGACTCGTTAATCCCGCGTCAAAAAAATAGTGCCGTTAACTTGTTCTTATCGCGTTAACGTTGACAGTTTGAAGCATTACATCCCGCCCTTTTATGGCTTCCAGCACGTAATGACGCAAATACGCCTACGTGTAGCACGCACATTGGCTTTGTGTGTTGTCAGCTTATGATAGCAATTTGGCTAGCTAGCGTTAGCGATCGTTGAATGTATAGCCTTTAACAACCCGCAGCTCCAGAGCCGAATGTGACTCTTTAGCGCCCCCTATAGTAGCTCCCTGGACCTCTTTCAGAGATGTGTGAAAATGGAAAAAGATGAAGAAAAAATATATTTTTTGTTTTAATAATATATTTTCTGTAGGAGGACAAACATGACACAAACCTTCCTAATTGTTAGAAATCCCACTGTTTATATTAAACATGCTTCACTGATGAGAGTATTTGGCAAGCACCGTTTTGTCCTAATTTCAGCGATCCTTGAACTCATCGTAGTTTGTTTACATGTACAACTTTCTCCGATGCTGCCACAGAAAGACGTGTTTTATGCCACCACTTCTTTGTCTCATTTTGTCCACCAATAGTTTTATGCTGTGCGTGAATTCACAAAGGTGAGCTTTGTTGATTTTATTGATTTGCTGGAGTGCTTATCAGGCATTATTGGTCAATCCATGACCGCAAGCTAATCGATGCTAACATGCTATTTAGCCTAGCTGTATGTACATATTGCATCATTATGCCTCGTTTGGAGGTATGTTTGAGCTAATTTCATTTCCTTTACCTATGTCCTCTGTGTATTTAATTTATATTTGCATGTCTCATGACACATTATCTGTATGTAATATTGGCTGTTCCAGACCACAGTAAACATTACCTAGCTCGCAAAGATTGTAATAAATCAATTAGAAGAAGACAGCCTGCCATTTCCTTAAACTTGGACACACACATTGGCCGTTGGCCATTCTGGGCAATTGTGAGTAATTTCCAGAACGTATTTCAACCTGTGAGAAGCCCCCATTTTACTAATGATTTCCAATGTTGCAAAAATGTGTGGAATAAAAATTAAATTCAAAATTTATGTCAACGAATATTTGCGTCAGCCTTTGATAGTAGGCCAATACAAACACTTACATCATGTGTTGTCTTCATTATAACACTTATATAAGGCTTTTAATTTTTTGCGGCTACAGACACTTTTTTTTTTTTTTTTTTTGGTCCAATATGGCTCTTTCAACATTTTGGGTTGCCGACCCCTGGCCTATCCTAACAACAACAAGACTGTCAATAGTTGCTTATCTCAGACAGCTTTAGTGTGTCTGGATGCACTCCTTGCATGTACGTGTGGACAAAACAAGAATGAAAGCTAAATTCCTCAAATACAAATTCCTCATACTGAAAAGCAATTTTTATTCAATATATGTTCTGTTAAACTACTAAATACCAAAGTTGGCCAGTGATCTTGTTGTATTTTTTAACTTGAAAAATAATGGATTTAATTTTCATAGCGCTTTTATAGACACTCTTAGCGCTTTACAGAGAGAGCAGAGTATTAGAGCTGCAGCCATCGATTATTAAAGTAATCAAATAATCTATCAATTAGTTTATTCAATTAATCGAGTAATTGGATGAAACAGACTTTACAATGTCAATGCATATTTTACGTAAAATAGTTTATTAGACAAGGAATTTTTTTAGCTTCTTGTACTTTTTTCCTTTTATCTACCATCTTTTAACATTCTATTTACCTTTTTTTTTTTTTATACCTGTTATTTACCTTCTATTCACCTTATTTTGCCTTCCATTACTTTTTATTCGCCTTTATTTACCTTTTTTTTAAATCTTCTATTCACTTTATTCTGGTTTTAATATACCTTCTATTTACTTTTTATCTACCTTCTTTACCTTTTTTTGCCTTCGTTTACCTGTTAGTTACTCTCATTTACCTTTCTTAACCTTCTTTTACCTGCCATTTAACTTATTTTACCTTTCATTTACTGTAACTTCCATCTACCTTCTTTTACCATTTATTAATCTTCCTTTACCCTAAATTTACCATCTTTCCCCCTGTAATTTACCTGTCATTTACCTTTTATTTACTTTCTTTTATCAATTATTTATCTTACTTTACCTTTTTTAACCTTCTTTTGACTTCAATTTACCTTTATTTTTACCTGTTAATTACTTTTTATTTTTCAATTTTTTACCATTTATTTACCTCCTTTTTCCCTGTTATAGACCTTCCTTACCTTTATTTTTTTTACCCTCTTTTACCTTAAATGTACCTTATTTTTACCTGTTATTTGCCTTATTTTACCTGTTATTTACCATATTTTACCTTCTATTCAACTTTTATTTTAACTTCTATCTTATTTTATTTTATGCGGTTCCGGATTTTATCAAATTTTATTAGTAACATACATCAATCGGAGTAACATAATGTCAATCAAAGCTGTATTCTAATCGAATTAATCTATTTAATGGAGTAATTGTTGCAGCCCTACTGAGAAGCCATCATTAATTCACTCCACAGTCTTACTTGGTGGTGGTAAGCTAGATATGCCCTGGGATAGACTGACGGAAACATGGCTGCCAACAAACACTCATTCACATTCATAGACCAGTGTGTGTGTCACTGGCAGCAAGGTGGGTGAAATGTCTTGCCCAAGGACACAGCGACTAGGATGGCGGAAGCTGGATTCGTACCAGGAACACTCAAGTTTCTGGGCGGCTGCTCTACCACCGGAGCCATTGATTGTTTTATCGGAGCAGTGTGGTGCGTTCAACTATGCTACAACTTCATAATGGGTTATTTTGCGGCACAAAGACTGTGCGTTAAATCATACTAAAACCGCATCATACTCAAAGCTGGACATATAAAAACGTGTTTGTCCTCAGCTTCGCCTCCCAGTCACGTCACATCCTGACTATGCAGGCACGGAACTAGAGCAGCGTGATGCGTTGTGAAAGCTGACTGTGTTGTGGAAGGATAAAGCCGTAGTGCGAGTGAAAAGGCAATTACCCCGGCAGCAGGCTGAAGTGCGCTCGGAGAGACGGCGACCTCGGTGCACCGGCGGCACCCCAGGTGCAACTAAAGTCCTGTCATCCCCTCGCCGGTCTAATCACACACATACACACTACCGCCTCTGACAGATGTCTCTGTCCAAAACTGACAGAAGTGCTCCCAGATCCCCCGCCCTCCACCCAGATCCCCTATTCTTACACACACCGCCCGCCTGGCCCTTCCTCCACGCTCATTATGGCACACTTTTGTCTTGCTTCCTCCTTCTCTCTAACCCGACCTCCCCTGCTCCTCCCCGTCTATGCGCCACTATTCATGCCAGACCTCTTCATGTGCACTCCTCTTAACCCCCGCTCTTTTTATTCCGATGAATTCACACGTTTGCCATTCACTCTTTCTGGTGTGGCCCTGTCCGTCTGCGTGCTAAACATGAGGCCGCGTCACAGCGTCCAAATTTGACGGACGACATGTTTGGTTTTTGCACAGACTTTGGGATGTCCAATAAAGTGTGTGCTCCAACGTGCCAACAAAGGTTGTAAATGTTGTAAGATACCAGTCAAAGGGGATGGATACTGCCAATGAGATCTCGTGTTTGGAGCTCAGTGGACTAAGCCTACTCAAGTGCAAATACATGGGAACATCTGTCAAGGTTCTACCATCCTGTTTTACACACTCTAGCACAAGGGTGCAGGCCTACGAACAGGTTTTAGAAATTTGTTGTCAAAATTGGATCTGGAAATGATCATTCACGCGTTAATTTCGTCTCGCATTGACTATTGCAATTCTCTTTTCACTCTCTTCAACAAGTCAACGCTAAAGAGACTTCAGACTACAAAATGCGGCTGCCAGACTTTTGAGCGGCGCACCCAGAACAGTCCATATCACCCCCGTTTTATCCAGTCTTCATTGGCTTCCAGTTAACTTCCGCATTGAGTTTAAGATTTTAGTCGTGATATTCCGTGCGTCGCATGGTGGGGCTCCTCAGTACATCACTGACTTGCTATGCCCCTACTCCTCAGGGCGCAGCCTCCGGTCTTAAAGCCAGAGTCTTCTAAAGATCCCCAAAACTCGTTTTAAAACCAGTGGAGACCTGGAATTCCAGGCTATAGCTCCCAGACTCTGGAACAACTTGCACCAGTCCCTCCGTGATCTTGACTGCGTTGAAACATTTGAAAACTTCTCCTTTTAGTAAAGCTTTTGGTTAATGCACCTTTTAACTATAATTTTTAATCCACTTTGTATCCTTTTTATGATGTTGCCCCTGTTGTTTTAATTGAAATTGTTGTTTTACTTCACCTTTGTTTTGTACAGCGCTTTGTGATTTTATCTGTGAAAAGCGCTTTATAAATAAAATTGACTTACTTACTTACCGTATTTTTCGGACTATAAGTCGCAGTTTTTTTCATAGTTTGGCCGGGGGTGCGACTTATACTCAGGAGCGACTTATGTGTGAAATTATTAACACATTACCGTAAAATATCAAATAATATTATTTAGCTCATTCACGTAAGAGACTAGACGTATAAGATTTCATGGGATTTAGCGATTAGGAGTGACAGATTGTTTGGTAAACGTATAGCATGTTCTATATGTTATAGTTATTTGAATGACTCTTACCATAATATGTTACGTTAACATACCAGGCACGTTATTTATGCGTCATATAACGTACACTTATTCAGCCTGTTGTTCACTATTCTTTATTTATTTTAAATTGCCTTTCAAATGTCTATTCTTGGTGTTGGGTTTTATCAAATACATTTCCCCAAAAAATGCGACTTATACTCCAGTGCGACTTATATATGTTTTTTCCCTTCTTTATTATGCATTTTCGGCAGGTGCGACTTATACTCCAGTGCGACTTATACTCCGAAAAATACGGTACTTACTTATCCGGCCCGCGGGATGAGTTTGCTAAGTATAAAAATGAACCTGAAATTTTTGAATGAAAGAAACAGCTGTTGTAAATGTATCCACTGGATGTCGCAATAGCAATTCTTTGTATCTTTGTAGATGATGCTACATATGTACAAAATAAACCACATGATGTTAGTACATCAGTCGAGGAAAATTATCAAACTACATAAATAACATACTGTAATTTGATTTTTATATTATTTTTTTATCTTGATAGATTGAAAATTAACACCAATAAGTTGACTGATGAGCATTATCACATAAATTTATTCCGAAAATATAAATGACGACAAATAAAGATAGAATACTATTAACTGCAACATGTAAGTGTAAAAAAAAAACAACAACATTATGATTTGTACAATTTCAGAATGTGCTTGTTCTATTTTTAAACAAAAGAAAACAATCTGAAGTTGTCTTTATTGTTAAGTTATCGCGCCGTGATTTTACCAGTCTGGCTACTTGGGAGTAGATTTTTCTCCATGTGGCCCCCCATCTAAAATGAGTTTGACACCCCTGCTCTAGCTCTTTTTTAATGATGTACGTCAATAAAACAAGCGCTCCTGGGTCAATGTGACAAAGAATACAGTGAACTAAGGCAGCACGATATATCGACACCGAATTGACATTGAGGTTTCAATTAGTGCGATCAATGATGCCAAGAGGCGGAGGCTTTTGTTACCGGCATTTGAGTGACAGACATGTTCGCCAATCAGAATATCTTCGTCTCTCGCTTCAAACATGGAGAACGAGGCCTCACTCTGTGCATCGCTCTCAGTAGAATTAAATGAACGCAGTGAGCCCTCTTTTCAGTCGTTGACCATCTTGGTCTCGGTGGGCGGATAACGAGACCGCCAGCTTTACTCGCATGGACTGAAAGCCTCGCTACACGCGACTCGCCAAACTCGACAAAAATTAGGTGGGGAAAAATATG